>NC_054383.1:93666366-93974223 GCF_017654675.1 Xenopus laevis
GAGTGTTTTATGTGTTCACTGAAGCTATATGTGGCCAATGTTGGGCTGCTGTTTTGGACACCAATTCAAGATGTACTGGTAGACGGCAACTACAATACACTACAATACACTTACACAAATGGGTATATACATTTCCGAAAGCAGCCACAAGTCTTGCTTAAGTGGATGCAAAAAATTGACTTTTATCGAGGCTAGTGATTGAAGATACTTGTGTCTAGAAACGTTACTTGTCCTTTTGTATCCACCCTGCTTCTTCTGCTGGATTTTTTCTGCACCTTTTGACACTGTGGAAATATGAAGCTAGCACCACCCTGAATGTGGTATTAATTCCAGGGTTCCAACAGCAGGTAATGTCAACAGGTGCAGCAGGCTCACACACAAAAACAAATTGCAAGCGTCTGAAGTAGTACATGATAGCTGCTATTTGCTATCACATGTCCATTCAACTACATTTGCTTTAATGCATAGGGCACAATTGCGGCAGATGCAACATCCCCCCCCCCCGCATGTGGCTACAAGAACATTTGAATGATAGGGAATATGTTGATATGTGCCTAGTTGGGACTTTGCACTACATACAGAATATGTTTTGTTAGCACAAATACAAGAGAAACAATCTCCTGTGTGATTGCAGATCTTGCCTTTTGATGTCTAAAGAGAATTTTCAGCAGAGGCAAGCAGATAAATTTGTAATTTGTGCAGAAATGCACAAAGAGAAAAGTTTTGAAACGTCTGTGGCCAGTGTTCTGCTTAAGGAAAAATACATTGAAGCGAGACCATATTTCACATCTTCCCTTCCATTTAACAGCAGCTCTTGTGAATAGAATGAATCCAGCTATACCCTCGGCATAACTTTTTTACATGAACCGAGAGTGAAACGTTGACATTTTTAAATTTCTGCCTTGCACCTTAAATCTTTCTTTTCAGTAGTTACATTAAGGGGCAGAATTCGACCCTCAAAGTAAAATCCTTCGAATTCAAATATAGAATTTGAAGGATTTTAGCACAAAAGCTTTTGATCAAATAAAAATCGTTCGATCAAACGAAGAGATCGTTCGAATCGAACGATTTTATGCGATCGATCGAAGGATTTTTATTCCATCAAAAAAAACTTAGAAAAGTGCTGGGGAAGGTCCCCATAGGCTAACATTGCACCTCGGTAGGTTTAAAGTGGCGAAGTATGAAGGCGAATTTTTTTTAAAGAGACAGTACTTCAATTATCGAATGGTCAAATAGTCAAACGATTTTTACTTGAAATCGTTTGAATCATTCGATTCGATCGAATTCAATTGAATTTGACCAATTAGATGGTTGACGTACTCAAAAAAATACTTCGAAATTCGAATATTTTTCCATTCAAATTATTCACTCGAGCTTAGTAAATCTGCCCCTAATAGTTCCTCTGTGCAACTGGAAAATAGAACTAAAATGTGTGTAAACTGAAGTCACTGTTAAACTATGAAGGAAAGGTTACACTTCTGCAGTATTGGGAGAAAACTATGTATCTGAAAGTGTTCACTCCTATAGGAATGCGGCTATGGTGCATACCTAGAATTTGGGAGAATTATCATATATTTTTATTATGGCTGCTTTTCTGCTTTGTGTTTGCTTTCATTTTTGTGTGCAAAATAATGTCATTGAGGAAGTGTAAAACATTCATAATTGAGTCATTTAACAGGCACGGAACAGTTTAAGGAGGCGCATTGTTGTAACTTAATTGCCTGTGTGCTGAATGAACATTAGGCAGCATAAATATTCATAAAGTGCACAGTGATATAATTTATTATTATTAATATCATGGAGCTGATGACATTACTAAAATGTGAATTACCCATTTAGCTGTGAAGCGTTGTTTGCAGGCATACGCAAGACATTCTGAATATTATTAGTAATTATTTGTGCTGGTCTAAGATACAGATGCAAGCAGTGTTATCCCATTACATTTAGACATATATGTTTGTATGCTTTTGTATTTAGATTTGTATTTGCATGGTTGTAATAGTAATATACAGTTATGCTGAAGAGTAAATGCAAGATGTAAGAAGTAAAGGAAGTCCCTGTCCTGTAAAACTTACAGTGTAGGGATGCAGCTAGGAATATAATGCTTTGGGATTGACAGAGATATAACTGTGGCTACATTTGTATGTGCACAATAGTTACCATGAAATCTAATCAGTATGTTATGCTTATTACTAAAAAGTGCAGGCATGTGTTAGTTTTCATTTGAAATAAGGGGTGAACGTTAAATATTCTTGTTAAGTCCAAACTGTGTAGCCTCCCTGTACTGTTCTACAGTTCCCATCATCAAATAGGAAACAACAGTTAATCAAAAGGCAGAAGGTTGCATTTTGAGCATTCATGGTGCATGCTATGACTATTAAGTGACAGGTTTCTTACATAATGGTCTGTACAACAAAAGAACCGACAACAAGCAAGAACAGCATTTTGTTATGATTATACTGCATATTGAGCAATGCTCTAAGTTAGCATCAAATGTGAGGATACATACCATCTATTCCAAGAGCCCCTTGCTTTTTATTCTCCGGACATGGTTCAAATTTATCAACAATAGCCAAGCAGTTTTCCTTTGTCACATTCATCATCTGTGGTATAAATAAAAGAAAGTTATAAATCCCCGACAGATAATCTGATTTCAAAAGCCTGCACCGCTGTTCTTTATCGGATACTGCAATCCAATTTTCTAACCTAATGCTTGGAGGGCTTGTAATCACCCAATAGAATTCCTGTGTCTGTCACTCTGTGTCAAGTCCAATAGCAAACAGTAAGCATTTGCACTCAATTATCGCTACTGATAATAGGCGATGAACTACTCAGGCTCATTTGGCTTTTGGAGGTCATGTTGTTTGTCAGGCATTAAGTCCATGGGGTACCTGTTTAAAGATTTCTCTGGTGCTATAGTCGAAAAGTGTCTTGTAATGGAGGATTAAAGGATTCAGTTATCTAGCGGATCTTGTAATGTAGGGGAGGCAAATTTCTTGACCTTTTAGGTCTCAATCGGGAAACAAAGAAACTAAAAACGCAAACATGCTAGACAGATCAGAGGATTAAGGCGATATTAAATGGGATTATATCCAGCCTCCCCAGATGTGCTGTGAGTGTATCTCCTGGAAATAATCTTTCCAAGGGTGTCTGAAGCCATTATTTGGTATTAGGATAGGTGTTTTGTTTTACCCTTTCTTATGCTGCAGATTTAGTTTGATCTCTGCATCGTCTACAAAAAGACTTACAAGTACCTAAAGGTCAACTGAAGAACAGTAAATTATTTGACATACCGAGCCTTGCAAAAGTAATCAAGTCCTTGACCAAGTCTTAAATCTTACCGCATAACAAATTCAACACAAATATGGTGTTCTTTGTGATATTTGGAAATCAAAATAATTACATTTAAAGATAATAAATTGTTTTAATGGAACATTGTTTTATTTCAAAAATCTTAAAAGGGATCTCTACCGAAAACTTTTTTTGTATAAAAACGAACTAAAATATTATCATCATAATCATATTTTGTTTATAAAGAGCTGACATACAGTTTTCTGCACCACTGTTACACTACAAACTGCTTCTGTCTATTTCTAAAACTGAAGTCATAATTTCAAGAATGCCTAAATTGCATGAGGTGGTATATTTTAGCTTACCCAATGAGTCCAAGTACCTGCATGTGTTCACCAGTTTGTGTGAAAATATATTTTGATGCTTAATATTCTCCATCCTGACAATGGCATTATACCAGCACTCTAGGAGAGTCCATCGCCTTCCCATATGCAGAGCTCTCTGGATAACAGGTTTCCAGACACGGGCTCCCATACCTGTATAAGCCATTAGGTACAGGTATGGGATTTGTTGTCTGGAAACTTGTTATCCAGAAGGCACTGATTTCAGAGAAACCATTTTAAGCAAATAAATCAAATTAGTTCTAGGCAGGGTATTATACAAGGAACTTGTTCTACCAGGTATTCAGGGATATTATACATTGAATTGGCACTATGTTTATCCTGTCATATGCTCTGGTGGCATTATATATGGAAGTGGTACTGCTTATATTCTGCCAAGTATTCAATGGGTAATTTAAATACCCAATTCATTGGCACTGTATTTTTACTGTATTCCTAGGCAATAAGCTTCACATTGGCACTGCATTTATTTTACTTGGATGAATTTGTATGCCGTTTGATAAGCAATTGAGAATATTGATTTAATTAGCTTTCTCAAACTAGAAAAAAGAGAAAAAGAAAAAAAAAACTGAAGCAGCCTCATTTTTTTTTCAAAGACTGCCCTGCGGCTGTGGCGCTTATGGCTTTGATTAATGCAGTTTTCCATTAAGTGATCTCCCAGATCAGAAACACAATCATTCAATGTGTCATCTTACTTGGTTGCCTTATTCATGTATCAGCAGAATTTTCCCAATAATAGGTTGCTGCTGTCTTCTTTCTAGTTCAACTCTGGAACATACTGTAATTTGTACATTTCTAATGTGGTATATGCCTGACATCTGAGTGAGAAACTGCCTGGTAACCAATCAGTGGAAACCAAGAGAGCTAAAAAGCAGGAATAATGTTCTAGCTCATATGTTAGACATCCAATCACTCCAGCCTTTAAAGATTACATTTTTGACTAACTAACTAAATTAGAAACATTTTTTATTTTGCACAGCCTATTTATTTAGCCAGTTTTTATTTTTATACTGAACAATTCCTTTAAGTATTCAAGTCTGTGTGTGGCCACTCTTAGCTGGCTTTGTCTTCACCGTTTTTTCTGTACAAGTCCTTGTACAGCTCAGCTAGTGGCCTTTATTGACCTGTCTATGGCTAGTTTTACCCTAAATTTAGAGTTTTTCCTGCAAATATACCTTTCCACCTAAATTCAAAGTTGTTATTTTAGACCCTGGATGGAGGCACGACAATTTAGAGTTACATCAGCTCTCCCAGTAAAGGACTTCTCGCAGTAACAGGAGAGGGCTACTTGTAAGGAGAGTTACCATAAATTTCTTTATATTGACCACACAAAGGGAATTATTTATAAGGGGAGTCCATCTCTTTTTGATGTGCTTTGTGTCAGGGCTTGTTAGCACATACACACTGAAACACCACCAATGCCATCAGATGCTATGGTTTCCTGGACTTTGAAGGAGAGAAGACATACTTGAAAGTGCACATATCTTTATCTAGTTCTTGCTGTTGAGGAAATACCCCATTTTAGGGAGTACCCAAATTATTATTTTATCATTTTTGGACCTAGAAAACACTCACTTGAAAAATAATCACTATTTTATATACATTTGGCTAGGCCATATTTACAAAATATCTATTTTTCAAGCTTGGTAAAATATATATATATATATATATATATATATATATATATATATATATATATATATATATATATATATACTGTACTGTAGACAGATACAAAGATACTCCAGAAGGGACTGAAAGATGATTTATGGAAATTGAAGGCATTGAGATTTGGGATCTTAAACTTAAAAAAAAATAAAAAAAAATAAAATAATGCAATAGGCATACAATTATATGCAAACTACAGGGCTGATTTACTGAAATTAGAATTTATCAATTTTTTTAATGAAAACAAAGTCGACCTAACTCCCATCCATGAGTTAAACTCATTTATCAATCATTTTTCTTGAAAAAATTGGGGCACCGAAAAGTCAAAAAAAAATAGAGCGTCAATTGATATAGTGCAGTTGACTCTCCAAAAATTTGATTTCATCGAATTTTCGCAGCAAACAAAAAACGTTTAACAGTAAGTTACTGTAAAAGATCGGATACATAATAGTAAGATTGCCAGAGGTAAACCAAATCAATTCTAGGCTGCTTTAGATTTGGAATCATGTTTAAAGAAAAATATTAATGAAACACAAACTATCCAAAAATGCATGAGGTTTCTAGAGAGATCATCGGTTGTTCAAGCCATTAGACCTCATATATGCAAATAAGGGGGGACCTAGTCAAGAGGGGAGTCAGTAGCTTTTATAGGCCTATGTAAGGCCATCTTAAGATGGTTCACAGTCTAGATAACATTAAAGAATATTACGACAATTATCAAAGTAGGGAATAATTTTCTACAAGGAGGAGATGGATAGATCAGAAGATACAATGTGATTTTGAAATGAGGAAACTAAAGGGAACATAAAAACTTAAAACATAAAATAGTCTTCTTCCAGAAGTGGTTGGGTCCATCTCAGTAAATAAATGCATACTAGTATGGAATAAACATAGATAATCTTTAGGGGTCCGTTTACTAAAGTGCGGTAAAAATATGCGCACAAAATATAGACAAATTTGTCACCAGTTTACTAACCTGCGCTAAATATACATTTGCGAATTTTCTTGTGCACGAATATGTTTTCGCCAGTTATCGCAAAATGCAATGTACATATTAATGCCTGATTTACTAAACATCGAAATGTACGAAAGACAAAATTAACGCCAGAATATTCACAAAATTTTACTGCCATCTATATAGTGGCGGTAATTTATTTTTTCATCAGAAAATTCTCAAGGGGACAGGAAGTATCCCATAACACCATGTTTTACCCATCATTCTGTTCCTGTTGCCATTCCTGACAGGAGAAGAGAGAAGTGACAGGATAATTTGGATTATTCTTTTGTCTGTTGCTACAGCAGCTTTTTCAGCTGAAAGACAGTTTATCATGGCTAGGAGGGACCAAAGGCTTTGTCAGCCTAGATTAAACTACATTTATATGATGCAAAAAGATTTATTGGTAAAACATGTTTATGAATTTTATTTATATGATTCCATTGGCAGGGGTTAAGTCTTGTGACTAGATGTATTGAAATGTGGATTTATATGATGCATACATGTTTGAGTGGGTAAAATCAGTTTACTGTGTTGTTGAGAATATCTATAAAGTTTAGCAGTTTTTAAGATACATATCATGCCATAATAAATGCCATAAAACAAGACTATTTAATAGAATATTCGCAAACTTAATTTGACGCCAGAAAATTTGAAACTCGCTTAAATTACCCCTAACGTAAGCTGGTTCGTCATCATAGTTACCGCAAGTGATCGCAATGACTTCTGAGTGCATAGCTGTTTAGTAAAATTAGTCGCTGCGAATATTTTGGCGGAAAAATATTTGCATAACATGTGGAAACATATTGTCAAATTTACCGCGCTTTAGTAAACGGACCCCTTAGAGTCTTAAAACCAGAACTTAGATTTAATCAGAAGATTGAATGGACAAACTGACTCTTTTCTATCAAATTCTTTGTTTATGATTTCAGGTGTAGACAAAAATGAAGAGAAAAAAGAATCTAGGGTGTTTTCTGTTGGAAGAAATATAAAGGTAATATACAGACTATGATTTCTGCCACAATAGGATATGTCAACTTCAATAAAATGAAATGTGCTGATAATGCTAGCTGTAGCGAATTGCAGAGAAAAAGGATGGAAAGGTAATTACTGAGCACCACAAAAACTCTGAAGCTGAAACACTTTCTATATGATAAAAATATACCTTTGGTAATACCTTTGTTGTGTATCCCATATCTTTTAATACAGCAACTTGTGTAATTTCTTATTTATTTAATGTTCCTGTGTGCAAGCATAACATATGGTTTCAGCTTTTTTTAAATAACTTGTATCTGGCAAAGCCAAAAATAGGGCAGAGCTACATAAAAACAGCATAGAAACCTAATTATTATCAACAAAATAAAATCATGATGGAAGGCATTTGCTCCATTTCTTAACTACAACAACAGTTATCATAATCATAAATACATATATCCAAATTTATAGTTTGTGTCTTTATAGGACTCTAGGGATTCTGAACCTACTTGTTTGCTGAAAATCTGCAATCTTGCAGGAATTACTAACAATTCCTTGGGGAGCTGTTCTGTTGTGTTCCCCCCCCCCTTTTTTCCATTGCATGTAGGATGTTAAAATGCTTTGTGTTAATGCATGCTTTCCAGTCTGAAATACCTTTTGTTCAGCTTCTAGGAATCGTTTTAGGTCATCCGCATCCAAGTGGTCCTTGTGGTTGCTATATGTAAGCATTAACAGGTATAGATCCCTTCTTGTTGACATCATCTTATAAAATGCACAGAACTCATCAAAACCAAGGGTGCCTTGGTTATCGTCAGTGTCTGCCTCCTGAAAATAGAAAAAAGTTCATGTTTGGAACAGCAATGTTACATTTACATACTGTGCAGGCTATTGAAGACAGAGAAACTTGTGTATTTTGAAGCCTTTTTACAATATTTGGAATGATCACCCAAGTCTACTAAATGCAATTTGACAACGATCACCAAGGCTTCTTTGCTGCAGAACAAAGAGAGCAATCAATACCAATAATTAGCGCTACATGGAAGTTAATTGAGTAACCATTGGATAAACAAGACACAGCCAGAAAACAGTGAGCCCTGGTAAATGGAAAGTAACATGTGCATTTGCAACAGAACATAATAACTTTAATTAAAACCAGCAGATTGATAGTCTTATTTTATGCAGCTATTTTTAATGAACACAGAGAACTGCCAATAGAGCTAACAATCCACCTTGGTGAGTGAGGCAAATGAGGGGAAAGCTATAGCAAAGAAGGAATAATAGCACTATGTAAGGGAACCCAGTAAGGCTCTCCGCCTTCATAGAACCCTAAAAACTATTTCCAAGCCACACCCCTAAGACTGAACTTAATACACCTTACCACTAGGGCTGCTGTATTTCTGTATTCTGTGTAGAATGCCTCTGAAGTGAATGATAGGGCAGTCACATATATAAATAAACATGCTATACACATACACTATAAAATTATACTATACTAAACATTTTAGCTTAGGAAAAATAATAATGATAGTCATGTTTTATTTTTCCGCAAAGTATTTTACTTGCAGAGAAAACCTGCACACAGTTCTGCCTGAAACAAAACAGCTCATTTGTGTTCAGAAATGTCACATGTTGGAGCGAAGTTGAAATACAGCAAAATGCAAATGCGTGTAGCATTGTGCTGTCATTGTTTTCTGCAGTAGCTTTGAAATATGCTGTAGGCCATAGCTGCTTGACTCAATTTCATTTAAGTACAGGAATAATGCCAGCTTAAACGGTGTACAGAAAAGAGATGAACCTTTAGACCTCCTGCTGCTAAACTGAAAAGAAATCATATGAGTATATGATAGTAGGTAGATAGGGAATGGGAAGGTAGAAAAGGCAGCAAAAACAGCAATGCAAAGAAAACAAGACGCCCATAAGTTACCGTTATGTTAACTAATCATTACAGTAATTGGATGCACCCAGTAACTACAAGAAAATGGATTATCACCAATGTTTCATATGCTTTACTAACAGTATATATGTCTTTATATTAGTAAAGAATATTAATATATACAGATAAAATGTAATTCTAAACCAGCATTATTTGTGGAGAAAATTTATTCTGGTAATTCATTTATTATTTGAGCTGTGAGGATTGTTCAAGTTTATGAAATATGGCCTTCGAGATACATCATGGCAGTAACTTTTTAACAAATGGTCACACACAGACTGCTGCTTGTTAAAGGGGTAGTTTAATTAGTTTTAGTTTAGTTTTATTAGTTTAACTTTTCATATGTTGTAGATTGTCTGGTCTAAGCAACATTTCAGTTGGTCTTTTTTTTTTATATTCACATTTCCAATTATATGCCTTCCTTTTCCACCTCTTTCTAGCTTTTAGATGGGGGGGTCACTGACTCTGGCAGCCAAAAAAATTTAGCTATGTGAGCCTTAAATGTATTGTTGCTTATCTAAGCTCTGTACTATTCATCTTCCACTGCCTGGTGGATAAAAAAGGGTTGTTGGACTATATTCCAGTGTATAGAAAAGAAGTTGGGGCAGAAACAGCAAAAAAAAAAAATGTAATCATACAGTGAGATGCCAAGGTGTTCTGCATTTAGAAAGCAATCAAATTTCGCCCAAAAGAATTTATCATGAGCTTGTCTCAGCTCCCCCTCAGCAACTGATAATGGCGTAACACTGGGAATTCGCAAATGCTTTTCCCAGGTCTGAAGTAGTGGAGATTTCTACACACAGTGGGGGAGTTCGCAATGCAGAGATGGCTAAAGAGACTAACTGCTTCTATTACTGCAGGAGGGATTGTCTGTGTATCACTTAATATAAAATATTTATGAACACATACATTTTTCATTTATTATAACAAATGAAGGATCCCATAGTGTGTGCCATGATTGCATTACCTTAGAATAAGAGAAGGTCTTGTAATGTCTCCATATTGCGCAGTAGGGGATACTCTATCCCTGATGTACAGTATATGAGGATTTTTTCGTACATTATATTCAAGCAATATGTACAACAAGGCTTTTGAAATATTCAGTGCTGCAAATTATTTTAACAGCCAATTAAACTAGAATATTTAGTTTTGAAAAAGCACATCTTTTCCCACTAGTCAAATTATAGCCAGCTAAGAAATATATTTTGACAGCTGCAGTATGCTAATCCCCTTACATAATTATAACAAAAAAAAAAGAAATCTCTCTGTCAGATTAACTGTGGTATCAGATTAATGCCCTTCTTTTGGTTGCTATAGTTTTTGAGAGGCAGGCGCATTTTGTTTAACCAGCATGTTGGGTACCACTATAAGGGGTTTACCTAGACATGGTATGGTGGCTTACCAATTTTATGATCATAATTTTGTAACTAAAAAACACTGTTTTGTAAAAACATGCACTTGCATTTATATTAGATAACTTATGAAACAGGGGACCAGGTAATGTGCATTGATCAATCCCCTCTATTTCCTGTATGTTTGTAGATATTTTGGCCAGATCAGTAGCACTTCCATTGTATTTATTTTCTTTAGCCTTGGAGTGCTCCCACAATCCCTCTTTTTTTCTATTAACAGTTACACATGTATTGGAATTATGAGCACTTTTAAACAAATGTCATCTCACAAATGATAAATTACAAAAACTCTTTCTAACATGTAGCACAAGGGCGATTCTTATTTACCGTAAGCTGTCTCTAAATCAGCACCATGGAGAGAGATGATAAAAGACATTGGGGCATATTTAATATAATACATCAAGACTTTGATAAAAGTCCTAGAGGTGGACCGAAAGGTCTGCCTGTTTTAATTATCTGAATAAAATTATGATTTTAAAGGAATTTACACATATATATATATATATATATTATATATATATTATATATAAATATATATAATATATATATATATATATATATATATATTATATATACTTCCGCATACACTCACTTTAAATAAAAAAACACTAGGAATTTACACTAATCAAATTATGTGAGCATATACAGTTACAGGTATTATGTGTCTGTATATACGTACATAATACACTTGTTTCATTATTATAAATTCTCTGGGTTGTTGGTCTTTTCATGATGTCTATACTGGTTTACTGTACATCTGCATGAAATTCTAATGCAATGTGTTAACCAATGAAACCATATATATTTACAAGAGTATATATTAGGGCTTAAGTATTTACACATTTTATTAAAAGTGCATTTAAGGATTCCCTTTTGTATATTTACACTGTCATGTTGTTTGTCCTTGCTGGGGCATTCTCCATACCCAGCGATACCTACAACAACAGCAACACATAGATTACAACAGGACCTGCTGCATTGGCACATATAGGGAAAACTGTAAAAACAGGAATGTTTTGTGCTTGTTGTATGCTACAATGTTATTTTTATTGCCTATAAAAGGAAAATAAATTAAAGATTCAGCCAATAACGAATAGAGTATACTTTATCTTTTGTTACGTTTAATAACATTTGTGTTTCAGCAAGACTGGGCAGAATTTGAGGATTGGTTATATGTAGGTCAACCTAAATCTTTTAAAACACAGGAATTGTTGAAATGTTATACAACACTTTCATTTGCCAGGTACAAGTCCAATTCTCAGTCAGAAAGCTTGTTATGATTTATCTCATAAAACCCCAAGAAAAGAAAAAAGGGAAAAAACCATTTGTACTCCTGACCTGTTTGTGGCTCCTTCATTACACCTACACAACGCATGGCTTCTCAGGCCAAGGGGCCATTCAATTCAACAGTTGAACATAATACGTGTCCTAGTTTTTTTTTTATTTTTAGCCACATGGCCTTTATCTCTTTCCCTGAGATCTTTCCTTAAAAAAAACCATCTCCTGGGGAGTTTCTCCTGATCTTATTACATGACAAGAAATTGTGATGAGACAGCAAGAACAATGTCAGTGATGGGAAGCAAGAAGTAGGTCAGCTGAGATGCCTTCAATGTTAAGATCATTTATATTCCTGTTTTGCATTAAACAAATGTCTCCTTGTGCATTAACCTTTTGCTGGGTTAAAAGATCTGCCTGTTATTGCTCTACATCTTCCTTTGTGGTAGAGCTGTATAACTTAGTACTGATACATATAGCTGGGGAGAAGATCATTCACAAGCTTTTTCTTGAATAACGTCCTTCACAGAAACATGAATGAATAAAACTCACTGAGAGATTAAACATAATATATTTCTGTGGACTGTGCAATAACTTATTAAGGCTAAAATGAAATGATTTAAGAAATGCATATCTTCTAGGAGATAGCAGATGAAACTGTATTGTATTTGCCAAGTAAGGGAACAATATCTAAATAAATGTAGTTTATCTTCTTTTACCTTGAACATCTGCTTCACTTTCTGTCGTGGGAGGTTGACATTCAGTTTGTGCATGAGTTGTAAGACCTCATTAATACTCAAGCACCCATCTCCATTCTTGTCTGCCTCATCGAATGTCTGCTTCAACCATATTTGACATGAGTTAAGGAATATAACAACAGAATAAGAATCACTATCATGATCCTAACATTGTAAGCTAAAGATATAATAGAATGTAATTAAATATATAGCAGATTGTTTGGCTTGGGGACAAATCCTTGACTTTAACCAATGTATTAGGTTGGGTTATGTCTGACAATATCAAAGAGCTCCTGGATACCAAAAAAATTAAGTAATTGTGATACACAAACCACTATATAGGTTAATTTATCTATGTGAGATTTCATATTTTCAAGTATAAACATACATAATACTGACAGTACCCTGGATACCTGGGAACCAATGGTTGTTCTGTTATTAGTCTATCTACCATTCCCTTAACTGATAATTTGGGGGGGGGGTTGCAGTCCAAAACTTCGAAACCATCGAATTGGCTACTTCGACCTTCGACTATGACTTCGAATCGAACGAAAAATCGGTCTACTATTCGACCATTCGATAGTCGAAGTACTGTCTCTTTAAAAAAAACTTCGACCTCCTACTTCGCCACCTAAAACCTACCAAGCATCAATGTTAGCCTATGGGGAAGATCCTCATAGGCTTTCTAGCCAATTTGGGATTGAAGGAAAATCGTTCGATCGATGTATTAAAATCCTTCGAATCGTCGATTCGAAGGATTTAATCGTTTGATCGAACGGTTATTCCTTAGATCATTCGATCGAACGAATAGTGCTAAATCCTTCGACTTCGATATTCGAAGTCGAAGGATTTAACTTCGAGGGTCGAATAGCGAGGGTTAATTAACCCTCGCTATTCGACCATTAGTAAATCTGCCCCTAACTGTATATTATGGTTTTTTTCATCACATAATTTGCGGCAGAGGGTATTTATCTGTTTAAGTGTTTTATGATAACTTTGCCCAGATAACTTGATTCCTGCCAAGCAGTCTAACTGATCACACTCAGCTGTTTACAGTGATATAAAATTGTAACCCTGTTCCCACTCCAGCATTTTTTTTCTGGAGGGGGAACCTCAGGTTGTGGTCCCCCATGAAGAGGAAGCAGACCTGGACCTTGCCTTGGCTGTGGGGTCTGGATCCTTTATAGTTACTCTACTGAATGTCACAAAGGTAATATCTAAAACACACAGTCAAACCTAATGCAACAGTGTTTCAGTACACCACATATTTTCCTGCAGAAGTACGCTTAATAAAAGGGGATACCTACACTGGAACAATCATGTGTATATCTTTGTACATACTATGAGGAAACCTTGTGAATTTTCCCTGCTACACAGTTTTGTTTATGACCCTGTTTAACTGACCATATGCATGGATATACATGCATGATTTTTTTGTTAGTATATTCTGTAAAACATTGTTATGCAGAAAAAGATATTGGTCGCGTGTTCTTTGACGCTTGGAAAGACTGTCCTCATCACTTATGCCTGCCATGAGGTATTTCAAGCCAGTAATCCATGTGCGTGCCTCTTCGCCACTTGAGGACACCAGGTCCAAAGACTCCATGTGATCCCCGTAGTAGATACTAAAACAGCAGTTTGGATCAAAGCTTCCATCTGCATAGCGCTGGAAAATCTCAGACTGTTTCCCCTCACATACCTCCTGAATGGAATCAATGGAAACTGGATAGAGAAAAAACAGTTACAATTATGCATTGAGTCAACAATAATGCAATCATACAATTATGCAGTAATATATTCCATTACTAGACATTTCCAATTTAGCAGGCTTTAATTCTGAATGTCCAATCTGTAAATTTTGTTGGAAGATTTTAGAAATGGGAACAAGTCCATTTAAACTAGTTCTCTGAAATGTTTTTTTATTAAGCAATCAGAAGTTTCAGAGGTTGGCGAAGGTAGTGGCAGACGAGGAAACTTCAGGTGACTTCGGAAATCCAAATCCATTTGTATGCCATCCCGCTGGCAATTTATATTCTTGCCAGCGGGAAGGCATTTCGGGGAGATTAGTCGCCTGAAGAAGAGAAGATTTGTTGCCACTACCCTTTTTAAACGTACAAAATGCATTATAACTTCATTGATTCATGCTAAGAGAAAAAACATATTGCATTCAAATGAACATTACCAATTAAGCCTTTCATTGCATGTCTATCAGATCCCAGATTTAGTTTTGAAATCTTTTTGGAAGACTTGGCTAAATCATAGGTGTTTAGCTGAATCACATGAATCATTTTTTTCTTTTTGAATGTGCAAAGAAGGGTTCAGATTCAGTTTTGTATTAGGACCTTTTTGGAACTTTTATGGAGGATTCAGTATTCTGTAGAACCCCAAAATTAAGGATTTAGTTAAATCCAAGAGCTAACAGAACTGGTTATAGGCAATGTTGGACTGCTGTGAGCTACTAGTCACCAGATTAAGATCTGCAGTAAGATCTCGATCTTAGCTTTGAATACACATGAAATGGCTGAATTCCAACCGATTTCAAAACTTGCCAAGTCTTTGCTTAGAAGCTATCCTTTGGTAATTTGGGAGTTTCTGTCTGCTGTCTATTACACATGTGATGGTGAGACCCTCAATCAAACAATCACAATGGATTGAGGCAGTTAATCAAACATGGTCATAACATTTCCTATTTATTAAGATGTTAAAGGCAATGAATCATAGACAGAGAGAGAGACATTTTTTGACTATTTATTAAGTCATATGAAAACCACAGTAATCTGATGAACATTCAGTATGCATTTCAGATGGAAATATTTATATTCTGCCATACTATTCAAGGTAGTCTACATTTTGCATATTGATTAGAAGGCTAAAAATGAGGATTTCATTTCAGATTATCTTCTTTTAATACTCCTCTCTGTATCTCACTGTCTGGTTGTTAGGGTGACAACATTACTGAGAATGCTACTGCCTACATCACAGTATATAGTTATATTAAGTGCAGTACTATTTTAAGATACCTGGCAGGAACATTAGCAACAAATGGGTAGATGAGGTAGAAAAAGAGAAAGACAGCAAGAGAGTGTTAGCTGGTAGACAAGAGAAGAAAATCTGATAAGAGAAAATAGTAAATAATGGAAGCATGGATTTTTAGAAGCATTATATTCTTAGGGAGTAAATGTCCAAATGACTTTGTATCAGTGTAAATAGCTAACATTAGATTCTAGAAGCTATGCAGAGAGCAAGTTTGAAAGTGTTAGTGCCCAGCAGTAAAAGGAAAAGGACATGATTGAGCCTGGTATCTGTGCCCAGTAAATGGTGTGATAAGGATCCAAGGCCAAACCAAAAGCCAAGGGGGATCGCATTAAAGAAAACATTATATGGTAAAAGAAGAGGTATATCATTTAATGGGAAGCAGCGTCCTATTCCAGTGATGATTCATAAGGGAAAAAGAACAATTCTGAAGGAAAATATGTTAAATTCACAGCGCAAGCACCAGGTTATATTATTTTTCAGAATGTCAGCTACAGCAGTGGCACATGACCATGTGCATGGTCTGGACTTTGTTGCAGTTGTTTGGGTACAGCTAGATAATGCAATCCAGCACCAACCATATTTTCTATAAATGGAGCTATCAACCCTTCATGCTTATGTACATTTATCCCATTTACACTTGCTGGCATGTTAAACTAAATCATTACTCACATTACTTCTTCAGTGAAATAGGACAACTGACTGCCCACAATAATAGTGTTTTGAAAAATTAAGTCTGTGTTTCAGTGTGTTCCAAAACTTAATGCAATAATTGGACAATACTTCATCAACACGTAACAATCATCTTGAGAGCGGTCTTCCTATCAACAGATTCATTAATAAAACTCTGGGTGTATAAAAGCCTCTGTGTGCCTGCAATAAGATTCAAAACATAAATCATGAACAGAGGTATAAAACGCTATTAAAAAAATATATACCAGAAACGTTCATTCTCTGCACATTAAAGAGGTTGTTCACTTTTAGAATGACAAAGTAATATTTTGGGGCAATTTGCTGTTGAATTTTATATTCAATTTCTTGTTGGCTTTTGATCTCAAGTTTGAAAGTGAGTGTGACTCTTTTCCAACGAGTCTTCATAGGTTCCAATTATGATCCAATCTTTGCCCCTGGAGCCAAACTATATGACCATCCTGATTTGGCCCACTGTGTTGGTGGCCAAATTATATAAAGATCCACTAATCTGGTAACCCTATTAAACAAGAGGATGTAACCTTGTGTGGCCAGAATTACTTTATATAAGCACCTGTATATGATAAAAGAAAATGCAGAAGGTCACTTTTTTTTTTTTTTTTTTGTTTGCCAATGTGTGTGTGTGTAAATGTTGCTTTAAAAATTTTAAGGTGATTTAAATTTTTGGATCTGAAGAGTCAATGTGCTACTGAGATTAAAGTTATATTATACAAAAACCCCTCTTTTACTTTGCAGGCTGAGTGAGGTTTATAATTTTTTTGTAGCATATCATCATCTAATAAAAAATCCCTGGCAGAGATGAGCAGCACGTTCACATTAGGGTGTATTATATTCCTTCAGTGTAGTAGGAAATCATAGCAAACTCATAAACCTATGAATGTCTCCCACCTCCATCAGTCTTTGAATATGCCTCTCAAATCTTCTGGCACTCAGCAAGTGACAACTAGTGTCACATTTACACTGCTCAGAATAATATCATCCATTTGGAAAGGAGACATTAGTTTCTCATTATCATCTGTAATGCTTTCTGTGACAGAAGAGATTCTCAATTTCGTCTTTGTAAAAGTCACCAAAGGAATCATTAAGCCCTAATACTTTAGTCTTATTACCATATATATCAAAAATAATATTTGTATAGCAATCTGTAGTCATTCAAAAGAAACTCAAAAAATGGAATGGCCATCTATCAGCAAGAATTATCAAGTCAGATGAGGGTACGCAATTTAGAATAGTAGAAATTTTGCAGAACAAGTCTGAAAGTTAAAAAAAAAAATGTATTGCAGGGATTTTTGATTTTTGCAAAACAATGAGCAACAGTATTTTAGAAGCTAATCTTTTTAAATTAACCAGAACCCGATATTGCAGTTTTGGGCTTTACTGGTTCTATTATTTACAGGCTAATGATGACTGCAAAGCTGGAGGCAACAGCTATAGAAAGGATTGTCTGTCTCATCTATTGCAAAGAAATAAAGGAGCTCTTAGCCAAGCTGTCTGTACCCATTAAACTACATCACTGAAATGGTGATTTTAAAAGACAATTCCTTATGTGATGTAATGTTATGGTTATGATGTTATGCAATAAAAGGTACTAAATTTACAGGTCTAGTCACTTATACCAACCTGTTTACCTGTTTAAAAGCAACTTCTTATTGGCTGGTATGGGTTACTGCAGTTGGGTAAAATGTGTGTTTTTTTATTACATATGAGGGCTGGCTTTAAGGCTGTAGCAAGTTTCTTCCGGTTATTGTGAAATATATTGATATAGATCGATTCTTTCAAGACTCATTCACTCCAATTTAGCCAACGGGAATCTTTTGTTTAACAAATTTCATTTTCACTAAAAATTAGACCAATGTATAATCAATGATCCAGAGAAGTATACACAATCATTAAAAGTTATATATAGATATTCAATTATATGTACAGGTATGGGGCCTGTTATTCAGAATGCTCGGGACATCTGGTTTTCTGGATAGCACATCTTTCTGTAACTTGGATCTTCATGCCTAAAGTCTACTAAAAAATTATTTAAACATTAAATAAACCCGATAGGATTGTTTTGCCTCCAATAAGGATGAAATATAGCTTATGTTGGATCAAGTACAAGGTACTGTTTATTAGAGAGAAAAGGGAAAGATTTTTAAAAATGTGTTTAATTTGGAAAAATTGAGTCTATGGAAGAAGGCCACCCTGGCATTCAGAGCTTTCTGGATATTTGGTTTCCTGATAATGTATCCCATACACACACACACATACATACACATATTTGATAGGCCAACAAACTGCACTCCAAGGACTTCAAACAAAGAATTAAAGGTGAGATTTTATTCTCCTGAAGACGGCCCCAGTAGGGGTGCCGAAACGTTGAGAATAAAATTTCACCTTTAATTCTTTGTATGAAGTCCTTGGAGTGCGGTTTGTTGGCCTATCATGTAGTAATGTGTTGACCAGCACCTAGATATATATATATATATATTTTTTTTTTTCAAGTGTTGGCTTGCTCATATAGTAAATGCATGCGAAGCATTTTGTCAGGTGACAATTTTTCATGCAATGTCCTGAGGTTTAAAATCCCCAAGATATAATTTTTTTCCAGAGTTGGTCTAATACAATGAGATTTTACTGTATAACTGGATGTAACCATATATCACCCATTCATGGGAGCTGGCAGATGCATACACCCGCAAACATCAAAACCACAATAGTGATGCCATATGGTTAGAAAGAACTGGATACAGAATCTTAGAATTTATTAATGTTGGTGTGAATTTTTCTTTTATTTTAGTGTTAACAGATGTCATACTCATATCAGACATACCATATATCTTTGGTTCTTTTAAATTGCCAATCACTTCCCTCAAAGAGGCCCCTGCTGTTCTGCTGTAGTCCCTCAACCTTTCTTTCCCTGGTGTAAAATGCTGTCAAAGCAAGCTGGCAAAAAACCTAGTGCTGCACAACTCAGCATGACTATGGCAATGCTTGAACAAAGGAGGAACAAGATATGAATTGCGCTCAAAGATATCATGGGCCCCAGGGAGGTAAAAAGCAGGGAGGGAAAACACATGTCCAAACATAACCTAATGACTGCAGAATGACAGTGAAACACAATCTAACAGGGATCTTGTCTACACTGTTACAAGGAAAAGCCAGCACTTGCAATGATAAAGCGAAGAACATAAAATATGGCATATTGGATGACGAGGTCAGGGCAAGTACATAGCTACATGTCAGCTTGTTAAAAAAAGGGTATGGAGTCATCTCAGCCTTAGTGATTCATAGGTTTCTTGGGAATATAATTTATGAAAATTAACTATGGCTAGAACTCAGCCGTTCCCTCCACATTATTTCTTCCCTACCTTGCTGTTGCCACCTCTTCCATTCTTATTTCTATTTATTTCCACATTTATTTCTAAAACCTTCTAGATCTGGCTACCAAGATGTCAGTGGGGTAATTTATTAACCTTGCACAAACAGAGTTTCTAGCATTAAATACAGCTATCAGTCCAAGACCATAAGGTCACCATTCAAATGTATTTAACACACACAGCAGATCTAATACAGTATACAGTAATGTTAAAAACTCATTTTAAATAAAGTGAGTGTGTTTTAGAAATGTTGGTAACTTGAAATGGTATATGAATAGGAATGTGTATTTAAAATTGCTGTTGGGGGAAAAATGCTTAGAATGTCAAAGATGAATATGTCTTAAATACATGGTACCCACATTTTTATTTTGTCACTGCAAGGGTCTTAGTTTAGATTTTTTTAGGGTAACTACTTAGCTGTGTCTCCATCTTAGTTTTATGCAATATGAAGCTGGACATAAATCCATCTGCTTCAGTAGGGAGGAGAAGCAGGAACTGGAGTTAAAGAACATTGTCGCTGGGACATGATATTCTTGGCATATGATGAACAGGAACCCAAAGAAAAGAGAGAATGCAAGGGCCTTGTAATGTTAAAAAAATACATAATACACAAATCTAACAATATGTAAACACAACATTTACATGTTTGCCCCATAAACAGACCTATTGTGTTTTTAAAAGCCCGGACATTACACTGGGTTACTTGCTGGTGACAATTCGGCAAGTTCTAAAATGTTAAGAGTTGTGAGTATGTAAATACTTTGTGGGTATAGGGTTTTAAGAAGGTTTTCTTTGCTGTCATTTCACTTTCTGAACTAGGGATTGGCATAAAGAAAGAAGCCGTATATGTATTCAGGCTGGTAAGAAAGTCCTTGTAAACCTTTACCCCTTCCCACCATTAAAATTATTAATATAATTCCTCAACATAGTGCTTAGGGATGTAGCGAACGTCGGAAAAAAAGTTCGCGAACATATTCGCGAACTTGCGCAAAAATGCGAGCGGTTCGCGAACGGTTCGCGAACCCCATAGACTTCAATGGGAAGGCGAACTTTAACATCTAGAAAAGACATTTCTGGCCAGAAAAATGATTTTAAAGTTGTTTAAAGGGTGCAACGACCTGGACAGTGGCATGCCAGAGGGGATCAAGGGCAAAAATGTATCTGAAAAATCTGCCTGTGTGTGCTTGGAAGAGATAGTGTAGGGGAGAGCTGTTAGTGATTTCAGGGACAGATGATAGTAAGTTTGCTGGCTAGTAATCTGCTTGATACTGCTCTGTATTGGAGGGACAGAAGTCTGCAGGGATTTGAGGGACATTTTAGCTTAGGTAGCTTTGCTGGCTAGTAATCTACTGTTCTCTTTAAACAACTGCCATACGTTGACCTTGTAGGCATTGTTTGCCCAGTTTTTTTGGACGCAGCCACTGAAGCACAGTTGCCAGAAAAAATATGCCATATAAATGCTGAAAATAGTCATTTTTCGCCATACGTTGACCTTGTAGACATTGTTTGCCCAGTTTTTTTGGACGCAGCCACTGAAGCACAGTTGCCAGAAAAAATATGCCATATAAATGCTGAAAATAGTAATTTTTCGCCATACGTTGACCTTGTAGACATTGTTTGCCCAGTTTTTTTGGTTGCAGCCACTGAAGCACAGTTGCCAGAAAAAATATGCCACATAAATGCTGAAAATAGTCATTTTTTGCCATATACGTTGAGTCAACGTATGGCAAAAAATGACTATTTTCAGCATTTATATGGCATATTTTTTCTGGCCTCTGTGCTTCAGTGGCTGTGGCCAAAAAAACTGGGCAAACAATGCCTACAAGGCCAACGTATACACTACTACAGCGGTGGATACGGATTACGTAAAATATATTATGGCTGCTTGAAAAAAGTGACTCCGGTGTTTTTTCTGGAGACGGTAATATTATGGATATTTAGACAGAATGTGAACAAGGTCACACAGCTCGATGGCGGGTTGAAGAAAACAGTGTGCAAATAATGCCTAAAGGCCAACGTATACACTACTACAGCGGTGGATACGGATTACGTAAAATATATTATGGCTGCTTGAAAAAAGTGACTCCGGTGTTTTTCTGGAGACGGTAATATTATGGATATTTAGACAGAATGTGAACAAGGTCACACAGCTCGATGGCGGGTTGAAGAAAACAGTGTGCAAATAATGCCTACAGGGCAAATAATGCCTAAAAGGTCAACTTATACACTACTACAGCGGTAGTAAAATAAAAAAAAGTAAAATAAAAAAAAAATGAATATTAAAAAAAAAAAATTAAAGTTGGTGCTGCTGAACTACTAGGAGCAGGAGATTAGCACACCAGTCCCACTCCCCAACACTGCTAGACTAATAGCACTGGGCTCTTATAGTAGTAGTAGTAGTAGTAGTAGTAAAACAACAAAAAAATAAATAAAAGCAGTCCTTACAAGGACTACTGTTATTGCAGCAGTCAGCAGATGAGATCAGAAGCAGGACAGCTGCCCACTGCAGCTACATACAGAGCACTGCAGTAGAAGGTAGATTACTAGCCAGCAAAGCTACCTAAGCTTAAATGTCCCTCAAACCCCTGCAGACTTCTGTCCCTCCAATAACAGAGCAGTATCAAAACGATTACTAGCCAGCAAACTTTCAACTGTCCCTGAAATCACTAACAGGCAGCAGCTCTCTCCCTACACTATCTCTTCAGCACACACAGGCAGAGTGAAAAAACGCTGCAGGGCTTCGGTTTTTATAGGGAAGGGGAGTGGTCCAGGGGAGAGCTTCCTGATTGGCTGCCATGTACCTGCTGGTCTGGGGTGAGAGGGCAAAAAAAAAGCGCCAACAATGGCGAACCCAAAATGGCGAACGTCGCGCGACGTTCGCGAACGTCGCGCGACGTTCGCGAACTTCCGGCGAGCGCGAACACCCGATGTTCGCGCGAACAAGTTCGCCGGCGAACAGTTCGCGACATCTCTAATAGTGCTTACATAGACCTGGTTTACATTTGATAATGAGTATTTTCATACAGATTCCAGAGACAACCATGAGTTCAATAGTGGTGGGGGTTCTATACTCTTTCGCAAAGCCTTGCACCGATAACCTCTTTAAAAGGACAGAACTAGTGATGGGCGAATTTGTCCCGTTTTGCTTGGCCACGAATTTCTGGCGGAAAATTTGGGAAATGACGATTTCGACACTGGCGACAATTCGCCGGCATCAAAATTGGCACCGGTTCGAAAAAATTTTGCCGCTGGCGTCGAAATCGTAACGCAGGCGAATTTTCGCACCAAATTCGTGAATTTATTAGCCGGTGGCGAAACGGGCAAATTCACTGCAAATTCGCGCCTGCCGAATAAATTCGCCTATCAATACAGAGAACTAATTTGGAGTTTAAAAATCAATTACATTACATTTTTTTCCCACAGACAGGCACTTAGACAACTTGCCATGCTCAAAATGTATTTTTAACTTGTGAAACAAAATGTGGATATTTAGAGTACATTAGTAATGCAATAAATAATTTTGAAAAGTTTCCATAAAATTTGTTGAAACTTGAACAAAACTTAACTCAGGAAGTAAACACATTCTTTGTTTGCAAGTGGATGAAAGCATTTACAGTAAGACAAAATATTAGGGTTTGGAAGAAACCTAAAGCTGATTTTATTTACACTGTAGCTAGAATAGTTTTATTAAGATCATGCTTGTCTGTTAAGGTTACTTACTCTTGGCCTTTTCATTCTTTCTCGAGGGTCTCCACCTTATACAGGATTTGTGCTCATCAAGGTAATAAAAACGCACCAAACCTTTGGAACTACCCCGGAGTTTGATCATTTGGGTACCAGCTTGCATAGAACTCATGCATCTTTCCACTATACAGAAACAAAAACAAAAATTCAACACAAATATAACAGATTATAGATGTATTTTTAGCCACACATCAAAACAAACATTTTCTCCACACTATATCATGCTATTATACACCAGGTAATGAAACGATGTAACAGACTAAAAATCCCTCATGTCAGATCTATATTCTAGTGATGATTACACTAAACATATGTATAGTACATACACCACCCATGTACAATCTATTCGCAAAACTCTTAGATTTACATACACACATATATTATTCATACTGTACCTGCCCAGGAACACCAAACAAAAAATGAAACTGAATGGCACCATCTGCTGGATATCTTATGTAAAATTATAATTCACGGTGGTATTATAGAAATATTAAAGCTATCAAGATAACCCCAGTGGGATTTTCATTTAAGTTTAATCATGTGCAGAGATTTACTAGAATATAATGCATGCAGGAAGCCATCTTTCACAATGGATCATCCCAGCGAGGAAAAACTAATATGAAACTACTACAGGCAAAGAGACAAAATGGAACCTTTATGATTATTTTCTTGGTTGGGTTTTTAGCTCTGCAAGGTCAACATATTTGTCAGGTAATTACATAAAACAGCATGTCTTTACAACTGACCACAAATGAAATGAAAACTCTACCTGCTAGGGGTCACTGGACCAATAGCAAGCTTTGCAACTCGTTTAATAACTGCGCAGTATAATAAGATGCAGGTTGTAGCTCTACCAAGGACATATTTTGTGCATGGAGGCCCCTTTGAGATTTAAAACCTAGGACAAGTACCTTAATGTCATGTGGTTAGCACAGATTATTTATAGAAAGACAGGTCAAAACTGTAATCATCAGTCAGTTGGCCTTTGGTTAGGGATTTCAGACATGTAATAATACACACAAAGTTCACGCCACAGCAATAACCAAAGCAGTAGGTATGCATTTACTGGGCATCTGTTTAAAAGCAAACATCTCATTGGTTGCTACAGGTTACTGCACCTGGGCTAACTTAGTGCCATTTATTATATATAGGGGTTTCACACTGAAGTGCATATTAACTGCATTTTAATACAAAGGTGATTGATACTGTACCCCAGAATGGATGATATCACCTCTACTTATTATGCAATGCCATCATGTCCCTTCCCTTGGCTGACTGACATTAAAACCACAAGTTTCCAAATCATAGGACTGTCCCAGTTAAAAGTATGAAAATAGGACATGCATATTACCAAGTTGACACACATATGTAACCTTGTTATGAGCTAAGAAGAGCCTCAGTGGGGAACTTACATACTTCGAAAGCCCACTGATTGATGATTACAGCCGCTAGCTGATGGATAATTATAGGCATTAGCATCCTTGGCGCAGTGTATTAATTAATTGCAGTAAGATTATACAGAAATAGTCTCAAGCTAAATGCTTATGAAATGTTAACTGTAAATATGTTATTTATTTAAAACATATACCCTTGTGTTTATTTGGTTTTACAGCTGTTACAGGTTAAAGGTTGTATAAACCATAAAGGTTTTACTGCAAGCATTTACGAACATATAAAAAAAATGTTGTATTAGAAATAAATATCAATAGCAATAAAGCCCAATTGCTGTTTTGTTCCTTGCACATGACTTGGCTAATCCTTTTCTTGACCGAAATACAAACGGAAGTTAAAGGATCTGACGCCTCAGTAGGCTGCAAAGGATTCGCAGCTTAGTTAGCAGTTCAGATTTTGGCCTAAAACTTTATAAAACTGCAGCCAAATGCAATATGTCTAAAAAGAAGAGATACGTGGGGTGCTTTATGTCCTGCCTTGCTGCTGTGTCAGTAGGATATAACAGAATGACAAAATAGTTCCTACCCTAAGTGGATCAGGAAAATAATTCATTACACAACAAAGTTCTAAAGTCATTAGTAAGGAAACATTATCACAATGGTAGGCAATGCTCTATCTGTGCAAAGCATACTCAACTCCATAAAGGCAATTTAAAAAGAGTGAGCATTGTATTTCTCTTATTTCACAGCTGATCTAAAAGACATTGTGCTAGATTGTGGGGCCTGATATACCAAATAACACATAGATAGTAGTGAAGTCAGTAGTGGTGCCACACTTACACTATATTGCTTTTTGAAGCGTCGGGTGCACAGCTGTGTTCCTCTCTGCCAAGAAATATATCCACAGTATAGCAATAAATCCAGCAGCACTCCGATAGGTGAATCAAATGTTTATACATTCGACTAGCAAAACAACGTTTCGGGCTAATCCAGCCCTTTACCAAGCTTGATAAAGGGCTGGAATAGCCCGAAACGTTGCTTTGCTAGTGGCACGAATAAACATATGATTCACCTCTCGGAGTGCTGCTGGATTTATTGCTATAACATAGATAGTAGTGGTAACAATCAGAATTTTGGTCAAAATGGTTAGTAAATTCATAGAAAGCAGCATTTGAGCCACACAATCTATACCACTGGTTGTAAAGATCTTTTACAAAAGGAAAGTCACAGTAACATTAATATAACTATGATATAATCAGCAATTGTTGGGTCATTTTCTAAACTGTTTTGTGCCTCAGCACTCTCAGTGTTCCAGTCTTCTTACCTACTACTCGCAGCATGCTTACTATATTCACAGTTTGGCTACTACTGCCAAAGTAAATCCTACCAGTGAGGTGTTACATAGTAAAAAAAAAAAAAAAAAAAGACACACGTCCATCAAGTTCAACCTTAAGTTTCTATATACAACCTGCCTGCCAGTTGATCCAGAGGAAGGCAAAAACCCCATTTGAAGCCTCTTCAATTTGCCTCAGAGGGGGGAAGAATTCTTTCCTGACTCAAAGATGGCAATTGGACTAGTCCCTGGATCAATTTGTACTATGAGCTATCTTCCATAACCCTGTATTCCCTTACTTGCTAATATGCCATACAACCCATTCTTAAAGCTATCTAATCTATCAGACATCTTTGCTGTGTTGGTTTAGACAGGTATATATAACATTCAGATTTAGAATTCTGGAATTAGTAGTGTTGCTCACACTAATATTAGTATGGAAACAGAAAATGATAGTAGGAAAAGTATCAGTGATTATTCTATATAATAAAAACAAATATATACAGTAGGGAAATTCAGTTTTGCTATTTTCCACTGCTTGAGTCACAGGTATGGCTCCTGCACACAATGTTGCTCTGCAAGGAAAGGAAAATAATAGTATTTGCTATGGACATATGGATCTCTGGATAAAACTCTTTGCTTTGAATTTGTCAGGTGGCTCATATTAAAGTACAAATAATCAAAAGTTTCTCACAGTCAGTTCAAACATACATAGGTGTGTTATTAATGGACACTATGTCTGTCTAGAGGCCATTACCTATAACAAATATCTTATTGGTTACTATGGGTAATTGTACCTGGGCAAACAATGCCTTTTATTACATGCCAGATTTAGTCCTAAAATTGTTAGTGATTGTGTAAACAGAGTTCTGCTCTCATTAAGTCTAGTGAAAATAAATAAAAGCCATGTATTAGATGATTCGGTTCAGTTTCAGATGATTCGGTTCAGTTTCAGAACAACTGGAGTAATTTATAAGATAGTTGAAGTTGCTTGTAGTAAAGCAATGAAATGGAAAGGGTGGCCCTGTGAGACTGGAATACATTCTGGATTGCACAATAAAGGTTTACTGCAAGCTTTAAAATAGTGTGCCCAGGCCATAACCAGCTTCACAAAACTCCCAAATTCAAACATGCCACCACCACCACATCCTCACCATCAAATGTTTCAGACTTCTGTAACCACCAGGTTACATAAAAATGTGTGAAGGTACAGCCATTATACTGTTCAATGTCAGCTGTTAGAAGATATCTGCTGGGGTATTTTACAAGTCTAGTGTTTTCCAAAAGATCCCCAAAAGTCAGGGTACTCTGTAATCAGATGGTCAATATTTGGCAACATGCTATCCAGCTGCCTGACCTTTCATTTTCAATGCATTCAAAATACATTATAACTCCCTCACCATCAAAAAATAAACACATTTGTGTGCAGATAAAGTAGACTTCACTTTCACTTAAATTGGAAGACATGGTAAATAGATCTGTGGGGGCTAAATATCTGCTTCAGCATATGGTCACATCACCGGCTGTACAATACTCCATCCATGCCAGAAATGTTAAAGACAGGTAGCATCTGCGGTGCTTTCAAAATGTAAAACAAGTTGAAAATTATGAAACGTTAAAAAGAACTAATAAGGTAAAACAGCAGACGGTTATTAAAATCCCATTCTGGAATCTTTCATCGTGCCAGCTGCTAAAAATTGGCATTTCTGAGAAGACTGATTTCCAGAACTATACTAAACTTAAATAAAATAATTTTACTGGACACATGAGCCAAAAAATAGATAACACTGAGCAGAAGCGCAAAAGCCTAATTGTAATTCCGTGGTCTAGATATGAATATCAAATTCAGTAAGGCCAAATACCTACCTCTTACTCCAGATGAAGTCTTGATCTTGACCTTCTGTTTGAGTAATCACCCACACAAGGCCCATTTTACTGACCATTCATGAATTTAATAAAAAATGATGAAATACATTATATAGATTTTGTTGCTGATTAAATCAGGGGGTCTCTTCTTTCTGACAAATGATTTATTGAAAAGATTGCTTGCTTAATCAAAAAGTGTTATCTTGAGGCTTGTTATAACTGGAGCCTATGGATTTGATTTACTTTAGAAGAGCAGCAGAATGTCACTTCCAACATGTATAAAGACACTTAGTCCTCTGTCATCCAAACATTGGGCCTATATGCCCAACAACCTTTGTATTGTAATTCTGGCCTTCTGGTAGTCAGGTTGAATCACTAGGTCTGGCAAGCTATGGCCATCTTTTGCAACCAGCTGATATATTAATATGTAAATTAACGGTATGGGATCTGTTTTTTGGAAAAACAATATCCATAATGTCTCAATTATGGAAAGGCCACCTCCACCATGCAGCCCCAGGCTCTCAGCCCAAGGAAGCGGATGTAGACCATATAGCAACAAAAAAATAAGGTTTTAGGGCACACTGCAAACCACACCAGATCAGACCAAAAGTAAAAACAAATGGGAAATACTTTATTGAACAATTATCTCAAGCCTTATGCGTTTCATGTCCATCTGACAATTATAGACACTTAATTATGATTAAGTGTCAGATGGACACAAAATGTGTAAGGCTTTATTGATGATTGTTCAATAAAGTATATTCCTTTTTTTTTTACTTTGTGTCTGACCTGATATGATTTTCATTGTGCCCTACAGCATTCATTTTTTGTTGCTATAAAACCCCACACTGATATAGGAAGAATATAACAAGCTGTTTGCAGTGCCCTAGCTGATGTTGAACCTAGACCACCAGTGCTGCAAGGTGGTATTTGATGGTAACTGGTATGCATAAATCTATATTGGTCACAAAACAACCCTACTGGATTAGTATTAGTTTAAATGTTTTTTAGTAGACCTAAGACATGGTGATTCCAATTACAGAAAACCCCCAGACCCAGGATTTTAGATATATAGTTTATAGAGGTTATACCTGTAGAAACTTACATAAAACATATCTTAAAAGTATCTGCAGCTGAATCAGACACAAGCCATAATGTGACAGCACCATTTACATCAAAAGAACACCTACAATCGGCTTCAACTTAAATCAATCTAACCAAATTAGGTGCCAGTGGAAGAAGAGATAAAGGTGTGCATAAAGCCCTAAGCAAAGGCTAACTGTTTGCTTCCCTGTGCTGTTAGAATCAGACACACGCTGCCAGGGCCTCTCTTTAGGAGCATCTTTTACATTTTGTCCCTAGATTCTGTCAGACATGATTAAAACACACATTTTAAATCTGTGAAGCGTATTCAGTTATTCTGTATCCTTCTTTTTTATAGAATGATTATGCAACTGAAGGTTTGAAAGTTCAAAGCAAAAACACTGCATATACTACATGCACAGCAGGGACCTATTTAGCCACACACCTGCACAAATGAATAAATGTATTTACCTTAAGAGAAGTTGTAACCCCCTCTCATTAAATACAGTGTTAATGAGTGATCCTGTATTGAAGCTCGCCTTCCACGTACATTGGGGTTTAAAATATGCAAGCATATGACTTTAGGACAACCATAAAAGTTCCCAATTTACAATTATCCAGAAATGATTTAGGAAGCAAACAAAAATCTCATTATTACATTAGATTTTTTTACTAGTTTGCAGTCTCATTAAAATTGTATGCACATGGCCTCAAAAATAGGGCCTAACTTCTGTTGTCTCCACCCTTTAAATCGCATTTACAGTGTTAATATACATGCTTACAGTGAAAGTTGGAAGACTGTGAATGGCAAACTAATAACGGAAGCATATTTCCCATCCACAGTTGTGGGACAACGGACTACTAATAATTACCCTTGATAAAGGTCCTACTGTGGACTGAAATGTTGGACACAAGTGGTATGTGAAATAAATAGTTTTTTGTTTTAAATTGAATATAAGATAGTGCTGGTCCTTACCAACCATATGCATACATAACCAACCATGCACCTCAACAAATCATTTGGAGACCAGTGGGGACACATTGACTTTGGTATGTATGTAAAAAAAAAACCCTACTTCCCAAAGTCTAAATATCTAACCATGTTAAAGTGTTTAGCAAAGTGTGATGATCCACACAATCAGTCTCAAAGCATAAAAGTAAGAAAATGCTTGGATCCTAAATACTTTTACGTAAGGCCCATTCATGTGCACCATATCTTTATATTCTATCCTTCAGCATACATTTACATATATAGCAGCAAACAGGGGCCACAGTAGTAGTTGTTGGGTGCTCAACAATTATGTGGGCAGAGTTTTATTAACTTGAAAGTCTTTCATTTCATTGTTCAAACTTCATGGCATCTTGCCAGCCTGCACTGTTGTAGATTAGAGCAACACGTTACATATTTAGTATGTAAATTATGAAAACTTGAGTGTTTTTGATTTAATTACCATGTCATGGCTCTGTGCCAAACATGGGAGCTGCCTCAATGCCAGTGAACCAATAACTGTATTTTACAGTATTATACATATTCACTTCTCAGACTGGCAATCTCTAGAAAAAAAAACATTAAAATACATGTACAGAATGTACAATATGTACATTGGGTCTGACAATCAACTGTCTTTTAAAAGCATTTATGTAATTACCATGCACTAAAATGGTTAAGAAACTTCTCGTAGCTGCAGCTGTATCTATGCACCATACAGACAATGTCAATTTTTGCTTGTTGCTGGAAAATTGCTACAATCTAGTATCTTTTTCCACAGAAACTCAAGATAAAATTATAGATCAGCACTAAAGGCTATGAAAAAACAAAACAAATAACAGAACCTATCGCAATATTGTTTATATCTTTTTCCACAGCTGGACATAAGCTGCATGAGAATATAATGCCCACTGAACTTTTATTTTATAGTCTATCATGATAACACTTTTTAGACCAACATAAAGCTCTAATTCTTCTTATTAGAAGAATTGCCTACTAAAAGAAAACATAATTCTTAGAAAATTTCCAATACTTATTTATAAAAAAATGTCAGTGCTTTTAAAGTTACTTGTAAAAATAATTACCATTGAAAGCAGAATTTGCTTAAAGGAAAACTATACCCCCCAAACAATGTAGGTCTCTATTAAAAGATACTGAGTAAAACAGCTCATGTGTAAAACCCTGCTTCATGTAAATGAACCATTATCATAATAATATACTTTTTTAGTAGTATGTGCCATTGGGTAATCATAAATAGAAAATTGCCATTTTAAAAAATAAGGGCCGCCCCCTGAGATCGTACGATTCACTGTGCACACATACAAACCACATGTAAGGTCACATGAGCCAATTAACAGACAGAGTTCTGCCTTTTGCTTCTTCACTTCTTCCTGTTACATAGTTACATAGTTACATAGTTACATAGTTAAATTGGGTTGAAAAAAGACAAAGTCCATCAAGTTCAACCCCTCCAAATGAAAACCCAGCATCCATACACACACCCCTCCCTACTTTTAATTAAAATTCTATATACCCATACCTATATTAACTATAGAGTTTAGTATCACAATAGCCTTTAATATTATGTCTGTCCAAAAAATCATCCAAGCCATTCTTAAAGGCATTAACTGAATCAGCCATCACAACATCACCCGGCAGTGCATTCCACAACCTCACTGTCCTGACTGTGAAGAACCCTCTACGTTGCTTCAAATGAAAGTTCTTTTCTTCTAGTCTAAAGGGGTGGCCTCTGGTACGGTGATCCACTTTATGGGTAAAAAGGTCCCCTGCCATTTGTCTATAATGTCCTCTAATGTACTTGTAAAGTGTAATCATGTCCCCTCGCAAGCGCCTTTTTTCCAGAGAAAACAACCCCAACCTTGACAGTCTACCCTCATAATTTAAGTCTTCCGTCCCTCTAACCAATTTAGTTGCACGTCTCTGCACTCTCTCCAGCTCATTTATATCCCTCTTAAGGACTGGAGTCCAAAACTGAACTGCATACTCCAGATGAGGCCTTACCAGGGACCTATAAAGAGGCATAATTATGTTTTCATCCCTTGAGTTAATGCCCTTTTTTATGCAAGACAGAACTTTATTTGCTTTAGTAGCCACAGAATGACACTGCCCAGAATTAGACAACGTGTTATCTACAAAGACCCCTAGATCCTTTTCATTTAAGGAAACTCCCAACACATTGCCATTTAGTGTATAACTTGCATTTATATTATTTTTGCCAAAGTGCATAACCTTGCATTTATCAACATTGAACCTCATTTTCCAGTTTGCTGCCCAGTTTTCCAGTTTAGACAGATCACTTTGCAAAGTGGCAGCATCCTGCATGGAACCTATAGTTCTGCACAATTTAGTATCATCTGCAAAAATAGAAACAGTACTTTCAATGCCCACCTCCAGGTCATTAATAAACAAGTTGAAAAGCAAGGGACCTAGTACAGAGCCCTGCGGTACTCCACTAACAACACTGGTCCAATTAGAAAATGTTCCATTTACCACCACTCTTTGTAGTCTATCTTTTAGCCAGTTCGCTATCCAGGTACAAATACTATGTTCCAGGCCAACATTCCTTAATTTAACCAGTAACCTTTTGTGTGGCACTGTATCAAATGCTTTAGCAAAGTCTAAGTAAATCACATCCACTGCCATCCCAGAATCGAGGTCTCTACTTACATTCTCGTAAAAAGAAATTAAGTTAGTCTGGCAAGATCTATTACGCATAAAACCATGCTGGCACAAACTCATAGTATTATAGTATCTTATCCTTTATTAACCCTTCGAAAAGCTTTCCTAATACTGACGTCAGACTAACTGGCCTATAGTTTTGAGGCTGAGAACGGGATCCTTTTTTGAATAGAGGCACCACATTAGCAATTCGCCAGTCTCTTGGCACAATACCAGATCTCAATGAATCCTGAAAAATTAAGTAAAGAGGTTTGGCAATCACAGAGCTAAGCTCGCTAATTACCCTGGGATGAATACCATCTGGCCCTGGACCTTTGTTAATCTTAACCTGTTCAAGTCTCTTTTGAATTTCTTCTTGTGTGAACCATGCATCATTAGTTGTATTACTAGAATTGGGAGTGTTAAGAAGGAAACCTTCACTTACTGGTTCTTCATTTGTGTAAACAGATGAAAAATACGAGTTCAGAATCTGCGCTTTTATTTTGTTTTCATCAACCAGCTGATCCCCCTCTGATAGTAAGGGTCCCACCCCTTCCTGCTTCATTTTTTTACTATTGACATATTTAAAAAATAATTTGGGATTTTTTTTACTGCTTGCTGCAATATCCTTTTCTATAGCAATTTTAGCTTGCCTTATAGCTTCTTTGCATGATTTATTGGCCTCCTTGTACCTTATAAATGTTTCGGCTTTACCAGCTAACTTGAAAGCCTTAAAAGCACGTCTTTTCTTACCCACCTCAACACCAACGCTTCTATTGAACCAAAAAGGTTTTGCTTTGCAACGACGTTCCTTGCTTACAAGTGGAATATACTGACAAGTATATTTATTAAGCAGCATTTTAAAGACTTCCCATTTTTGTTCTGTGTTTAACCCTGTGAAAAGCATTTCCCACTTAATATGTTGCAGAGATGCCCTTATACTGTCAAAGTTTGCACGTCTGAAATTTAGTGTTTTAGTCACTCCCTTATAGAATTGCTTCTGCAACAGAATCTCAAAGGAGACCATGTTATGATCACTATTCCCTAAATGCTCACCCACACAAATGTTAGAGATGAGTTCAGTATTGTTAGTTATTACAAGGTCCAAAAGAGAGTTATTCCTAGTAGGTTCTTGAACGAGCTGGAATAAAAAGTTGTCATTCAGCATATTTACAAACCTACTAGCTTTTTCTGTCTTAGCAACCCCATTACCCCAGTCAATGTCTGGATAATTGAAGTCACCCATAGCAACAACTTGACCCAGCTGTGAAGCCGCTTGTATCTGCAAGAGTAGCTGGGCTTCATACTCGACACTTATACGAGGTGGTTTATAGCATACACCAATGTTACAGTTAGTGTTGTAGTGTTGTAGTATTTCTGGTCAGGTGATCTCTGAGGCAGCACAGATAGAGTCACGAAATGATGGTTCAAGGCAAGAGATGTAAAAGGGCAATATTTATGTAAATATAGATTCCAGTTTGGTAAGATTCTTTAATATGTCATTCAATTTGCTATAAACTATCTGTTGCTTAAGTATTCATTTTGGGGGTATAGTTTTCCTTTAACTACTGGTTGTTACTTTTTAAACAATGTTGCAAAAGTCTTAGTTCCCCAGCAAAGTCAGGTCTGTCAATCATTTACCTTGTCTTACATTGTTTCTACAGTCTGAGCTATCAGGGCAGAGAATAGAAAGGGGTGAGCAAACAATGAATTATGTTTATTTATTAAGCAAAATATTATTTTTTGGGTTGACATTCGCTTTAATGTACTGTACGTTGAAAATCACCAGAGCAAGCTGCAAAATAAACTGCAGGATTAGAAGACAGCTGTATAGCCCTGGCCTTAATTGTATCTATATAAATCAAACCCCTACACACTTGCAGTGAATGAGGTGTGACGTATCCTAAAGCACTGGAATATAGAACTGGTTATAACATGTCCTCTGCAGCAATAATATATGAAAGATGAGCATAGAGGTGCTTAATATAGAGCACAGCTTGTCTGAAGTGCAACACCATGAATTCTAAATATCTATTTATCTTGAAATGATCAAAACAATAATCATATTGTACAAAAGATAACATTACTGTATGCCTACTCACCCTTTCTAGGAACCATCCATATGTGAAGATGAAAGCATTAAAATGATTCATCTTGGTAGAATGACATTTTTCTTAAGCCTTTCACTACTTAGGCTTCATCACCCCTTGCCCAGCACTAGAATTTCTACATGTATGAGTGTATTAAGGTTGCCACCTTTTAGCCCAGATGAGACCGGCAGAGGGCGGGGCACGGACATGGAGGGGGCTGACCGCGGCATCTGGCGCAGGGCTATGATGCGGCAAACGCCCAATCAACATGTCAATCTTAGAGATTCCGTCTCGGTTTTCCTAATTTGGAAAACCAGTAGGCAGTCTTGACCCGGGCAGCCCTTCAAATTACCGGGCTGGCCTGGTCAAAACCGGACAGGTGGCAACACTAGTATGTATGTATTTTGCGGTGTGCCTTTGATTCCATCATTACAGATATGACAAAAGGATGGCAGCCATGTCTAAAATGTACATCTTGACCATGACAGCAGTCACATGACCTGTGGGTAACATAGCAACCATGTCATGTTTAGGCAAACCAGGAAATAGGAGGCAATGTTTCCATCTTAATGTTGTGACTAATGGGTGCTTGTAAAACAGCACACTGATTTAGGGATATATAAACAGGGTCAGAATTGAGATCTAGCCACATTGGGCATCGTAGGAAGGCATGAATCTAGGGTTGCCATATTTCTGAAATAAACTACCAGCTTGCCTATATTACTATTATTATCTCTATTCGCAACATCAATCAATAACCATTTTTCCCAACCAGGCCAGCAAAATATATAAGGGATAATATTGCTTTATACTGTATCTAGGGTATGTCTGTCTGCAATGCTCCAGCTGTTTTTAAACTTCATTTGCTGTAAAGAGAATTTGACAGCAGTAGATTGGACATTACTTATTTACAAAATCTAACAAATCATAAAAAAGTTCTTTGTGCTTTTCAGTTGGCCATGTATAGAAGGTATATAGAAGGTTAGCAGATTATTGTCCTTTAAACTTACGTTGCAAATGAAAAAAAAGCTGATGTTCCCAAATTAATTCAGTTCTTAGTTATAATCCTAAAAAATATACAGCAACATAAAAGCATACTAATCAGATATATCTCTTGTGTATGCTTTTAACTTCTCTTTACAAGGAATTGAAGTGCTTCTAGAGTTTGCCAGCTGAATGCAAGATTGTGATGCATCACAGTGTAATTACACATGAACCAGAATCATAAGTGTAGGTTAATATGCACGTAACAACATTCAGTTGCCTTAATTACAGCCACAGATGATTCACATCAGTGTTACTGAAATGTTAAACTTGGTTGCAGAGTTAATTTACTGTCCGCAGCATAATCAGATCCAAGTCCAAATGTTGGACAGTCTGAATGTCAGTAGCAGCTGGCATATTATAGAGCTGAAACACACCAACTAATTACTGTACGACAAGGGAAGGGTTTCTATTTAGGCGATAGTAATGTATTTGAATCTCATTGGAAACGTTACGTGCCCAGTGTCAGACTGTGATGCCAGGGGCCAACCAGAAAACCTTAGGCTGAGGGCCCACTTTCCAAACTACTGTATTATACCGATGGGCGAATTTATTCGCCAGGCGGGAATTCGCAGCAAATTCCTGCGATTAGCGAAACCGCTGCGAAAATTCCCAGCATCAAAAAAAATGGACGCCGGCGCCGTTTTCGTGAATTTTTTGCCGTTTCGCGAATTTCGCTGGATATTCGCGAATTTTCCGGCAAAGCAAAACGCCCCAAATTCGCCCATCACTACTGTATTATACTTCTTCTTCTCACTCAACCTCTTTATTCTTCTAGTCTTTTTCCTCTTCATACTATACTATATTCTTCCATGATTAAACCTCTTTGTTCCCATAAAGAAATGGGGAATGACCATGAAATAGGCCAATTAGTTAAAAGCAAGAGGCCCACTGACACCTGGGCCCACCGGGAGTTTTCCGGTCCGACACTGTATGTGGCGGTTATGTCACCTACTGTTTGAGATTATTTGATTTATTAATACTTGGTATCACAAAATATTATTTATGGGCAAATGAGAAGCAAGCACTACTGTGTTTATTCATGAAAATATGAAATCTCCAATCCCATTTTTTTTTTTAAGAATCTATAATGAACTTTAAAACAGACCACAATTATATTTGTTTATTATAAATGCGATCATAATCATTCTATGTGCATTTTTTAAAAATAAATCTGCCACTTAAATTGGGGGAAAGGCATTAAAATAATGCAACAAATAAACTATATATAAAGAATAACATATAATATTTAAAATATAATATAAAGTACTGGGGGAACAAAATCCCTTGAAGTGCGTTATCCCACTTGAGGGTTGCAGTACTGTACAGTTGTTCTAGGTGTGCATTTATGTCTTGCAATACATTGGTTTCCCTACCGTTTCTTGTTAATTCATTAGTGCGTACTTTTACCAGCTCAACATATCTACCATAAAGGGCAGCCATTATTGACTATACATTGAGTGCTATGAAAGATAATATAGGCAAGGTAAACTCAAGATTTAGCAAGACCCAGACCCAAGTGTTAAAGCACTGAGAGGAGTAATATATCACCCCATTGTATTTATTTACTGGGATCTGGGGCATTGCTGTGATCAGCAGTCTACAGAAGATAACACTGGCTCAACCTCTTACTTCCCCAACCCTCCCTTCATAAATATAGAATTGCCAACTCAGGTAGCACTGTATACATCTGGAAATCACACTTTATGGACTAGGTCCTGTACTTGTGACGTTGGATGAAGAGTCTGAAAAAAATGCAGGTTTGTGTTTTTTGCACTTGCACCTTGCCCCACCATTTGTAACTGACCTCAGATGTAACGCAGATGCTTCAAACAGATCCCTGATTATTTTATAGAACAGCTACAAATTTAGCGTACGTTAAAAAAATAAAAATATAAGAACAGAACTGTGTTCCCAGCACGCCAAGCATTAGTATGCAGCCGTTTGATCACTAGGGGGCCCATTTACTTAGTTAGAGTGAAGGAATAGAATGAAAAAAACTTTGAATTTCAAATGTTTTTTTTGGCTACTTCCACCATCGAATTGGCTACCTCGACCTTCGACTTCGAATCGAAAGATTCAAACTAAAAATCGTTCGACTATTCGACCATTCGATAGTCGAAGTACTGTCTCTTTAAAAAAAAACTTCAACCCCCTAGTTCGCCACCTAAAACCTACCTATTAGGATTTAGCGCTAATAGTTTGATCAAACGAAAAATCGTTCAATCGATGGATTAAAATCCTTGGAATTAAACGATTCGAAGGATTTAACCGTTCGATTGAACGATTTTTCGTTCGATCAAACTATTTGCGCTAAATCCTTAGACTTCGATATTCGAAGTCGAAGGATTTACATTCGACAGTCGAATATCGAGGGTTAATTAACCCTCGATATTCGACCCTAGGTAAATCTGCCCCTATATGTTGCTCACCAACCCATTGGATGTTGTTCCAAGTGGCCTCAAAACAGGTGCTTATTTTTGAATTCCCATCTTGGAAGCAACTTTTGGTTGCATAACAACCAGTTGTACTGCCAAACAGAGCCTTCTATAGGCTTCCAGTCCATATAGCCAATTACAGCCATTATTTTGCACAATCCAGTATATGCTTGTGTTGCCAATTCTTTTTACAAATTAATGTTGCTCATGGGTAAAAAAGGTTGGGGACTCTCAATCTATAAAGAGTTATTAAATAGCACAACTAAAATGAACGTGGCATGGATTAGCAAAATTATATAAAATATATATTTCTTTTAAAACTGTTTTGCAGGTTCAATGATTTTCAATTATTTTAAATTTTATGTAGAGGTTAGTTTATTTTTCTATAAAAAGCAAAATATAGCATATATATATATATATATATATATATATATATATATATATATATATATATATATATATATATATACACACCTTATAGAAGTTTTCTTGCTTTCCTATACATTTAAAAGGGCATACAGTTTTTTGTTTAACTTATTATTGTTTCCATATTTGCATTAGACAATATGAATGGATTACAAATGAAATAATATTTATTGAGGCTGATGAGCTAGCGTAGGTGGCAAATTTCACCAGTACAGTTAAAGGAGCCCCTCTATCCTTTCTGGACAACAAGAGTTCATACATGATGCAGGAAGCAATTAGAGAATGCTATTATACTATATAGAACCTGGAAGGTTTACAGGGGAATACACATGTATTTTTCACACACAATGCTACTTATGGTATCAGTACTTACAGAGGTCAGTGCTTCTCATAACAAATGGTCTGTTCTCAAGACATTTTCATTTTTAGGTATGACTGAACGCAAGAGAATGAATACATATTGAGCACATTTCTTGGAAAAATCATTGTTAGAATTACAATGTTACAAGTTCACATCTTACCAGCATTTGTTAGATTCAAATGGGGTCACACTATTCTAATGTGTTCAAATCGTTTATGTTTTTTTAATTCACCCGTATCAAGCAATTACCATTTTACCAGAAGAATATGGAGCATCCCTCTCATTTTTCCTTACATGTCTTGATCTCTCATTTCTAAAAGTTTGGTTTCACAATAATATTTTAGTATTTTTATACAGCACTACTGCAGCTTGAATTTTTTAGTAAACCTAATTACTATTTTATACTGGAACACTATCAAATGATCAACAAGCTTAACATTAAAATGAAAATACTGCAAATCACATTAATCCTGTCAATATATCTGTATGGTAAACTCTCCCTATGATTGAAACGTGACCTAGTTATGAGGTCTGTTTCATTATAAATAGAAGACAGGCTTTCATCTCCCCCCCCCATCACACCAAACAACCTAATCTGGGATATATACCAGCTGGTTCGTTACAGTTTAAATAAAAATATAAATTACAAATCTCATTTTTATTTTTACTTTGATGTGAAGCTGCATCATACTTCTCTATGAATAAAAGCAACATAATCATTGCTATCAATTATACGCTGCTGTTATTGATGCAGGTTCATTATTATTGCCATTTTAATCTTGTGTCTGTAGGGTGATTATAAATGTTGTCCTCTGTGATGTATTTTGAAAGAAATGCAGCATGTATAATACATCAAAGTAGGAGTGACCTGTTATAGTAGCCAGGGGAAGCTGTAGGGAGTTGGGATCTCCTTAAAGTAAGTCACATGAGCAATCTATTGCTAGAGCAAAGACAACACATATTGGCAGACTACTAAAGTTCCTAGATTATTGCCAGATAATCAAGCTTATAATTAAGGACTCTACTGAGGAGCTTGGTGAGAAGTGTGCTTGTGAATGGAAGCTCTCTGTTTTAAGGTTGAATCTATTCCCTGCTGCCCTTTGAAAGAGGGAGGTTTTCTAATTCCAACTACAAGATTATAGAGCCTGTCTAATTTGTGCATCCATTATTGTGTAATCCATTAGCATTAGAAACTTTGAATAGCTGAGAAGGGACAGTCGTGGGTAAAACAATCAGGTTTAGTGAAAAAATGATCAATGTGACCTATAGGCAGTTTTTAATGTGCATTAATATTTTGAAGTGTAGTTTTTTAGTGTCAGTATCACTTTCACAGTCATTATCTAGCAGTTTGCTGAGTAAATTATCTGTTTGAATCCATTAATCCTAGTTTGCCTGTGTGAAAGTAAAAGGCCATCTCACAGACTCGTCAGTGCATGCTGAAAATGAATGTACAAGTTGCCTTAAAAATCTTCATTTACTTAGTTTGAGGTCTGTGTCAGTCAGTACTAACAGAAATACTGTTGTGTTCAGTTATTTCTAGAATGTCAGCATAGAACGGTCAGGTAAAATATGATTTTAACAACCTTAAAGTGACACTAAAAAATTATTTTCAAAATAATCTACATTAAAAGTTACATATAGGCCACATTGATAGTTTTTTGCTGATAGGGCTGCTTTTGTAAGCAATTCATACTTGAAGTTCCTAAACCTGACTGTTTTGCCAACTTGACTGTCCCATCTGAGTCTGTCAGTTAAAGTTTCTAATGCAAACGGACTCCTGCTGCAAAAATTTGGCAGCCCCCTCATAGAGGAACATTGGGTTAATATAGGTAATGCAAAAGCATCAGGCAAATACTTTTATGGCAAAACTATAAATAGCATTCAAAGATAATTTTATGATGCATAGAAAAAAGGGTTATTTTCTGGAGTCAATATCTCTTTAATATGTGCTGATGAAAGGTTAAAACAGGACTTCCATCAATGAGTAATTATCAATCTGGGGCTCTCATCAGCCCCTACCAAGGTTGCTTAGTCATTGCTGAAAGGAAAAACAAAGCCTAACTAAAGAAGTAGGATAGAAATGTTGCACATTATGTTTTGGGCTTTGGTTCCAGCCCAAGGCAACTTTAACCCGTTAACAATGAAGATCTGTGCCTCCAAAGATGCCCCAGTAGTTCCCCATCTTTTTTTCCTGCTGATTTACTGAATAAGCTTAGGGACCAACTAACAATATACTGTATATACAGAATAGAAATGCCACAATATAAAGCTTTTTTTTTTTTACTTAATACATAATTACTACGTCAGCTCAGAAACCAATGTACTTACCATGAAAATTCTACAATCAGCCCTGTAGCATCATCTTATATTACAGACAAACCTCATTTTCTTCTTGTAAATTTGTGACAACCCCTAAGATTATCTTCTCAACAGCTGCTCAGAGCCCACTGAGCATGTGAGTGTCGCAGACACTTTCCAATATGGTGACCCCCTGAGACAAGTTTAAAATCCTGGATCATTGCTGCCATTTAGATGCAGAAACTTTAGGCTGGTACAATAAAGGTCAGTATGTAAAACATAGCATTTTTAGCCATATTAGTTTTTAGGGTTTTTCTCCTTTAAAGGGATTTTTCACCTTCCAACAATTTTTCATAAATTTTTTCAGAAGTAAAGACTTTTTAAATGACTTTCAATACCTATTTGTGACCTACAATGGCAACATTTTAAAGTTGGGTGTGGGTTAAGATTTTGTGGGTTAGGGCCGGGAGAGGGTTAAGTCTTTCCTGACCCCGCACATCACTAGTCACCAACTCGGTAGACTGCTCTACATTGATAGATTTAGTCGATACATTTGTTATCTTTGGTTCTGCGGAGCAGAATCCCTGATTGTCATTAAAGGCAGCTGTTATAATTAGTGATGGGCGAATTTGCGGCGTTTTGCTTCGCCGGAAAATTTGCGAATTTCGCGAAAAAGTCGCGAACCGGGGCCGGCGTCTCTTTTATAACACCATTGTCCGTTTTTTTTTCGACGCGGAGAATTTTTTTGGGCGCGGGCGAATTTTCGCGGGCCTTTTGCGAATTTATTCGCTGGCAGCGAATCGCGTGAATTTGCGCCTGGCGAATAAATTAGCCCATCACTAGTTATAATTGATACAATAGTTGCTGAGAATTATATCAACTAAAGTAGCAAATTGTTTTAGTTCAGAATCTGCACCTGGATTACTAAACTGCCAGATTGAAACACCAGAGACACGAACATCCAACTTTCAAATTCAATTTTGGGAAAATGGTTAAAAATATGGAAAGCAATAGAAAAAAAGTCTTTATTTCAAGCTTATGATCATCATAGCCATATTTCTGACCCCCCTAATGGAGAGTCAGGTGACACATTCCACAGTGAATTCACCCAGATATCCTGTGACTGCAGTGCCAAGTCCATTTAGGAAGTAAAACCTTCAATATATTTTGCAGTAGTTCTCTACTGCAAAATATATTGAAGGTTTTACTTCCTAAATGGACTTGGCACTGCAGTCACAGGATATCTGGGTGAATTCACTGTGGAATGTGTCACCTGACTCTCCATTAGGGGGGTTACGTAAAATAACAATACACAGTGGAATCCAGCAGAATGCTCTACAGCTACAGACTGCAAGTATTGGATTTTACCTAGAAAAACTTTTTATTCAACTTTTGCATTAACAAAGCCATTCTCAAATCAGTTACCGGAACGAAGCGGCTATTTTTAGGTGAGCTGAGGGCATCTAGTCTGCCAACCAATACTAAACCTCCTCTTTTATTTTCAAAGGGACGAATCTTTTGTGTCTAGCGGTTTGATCTTAAGAAGATTTTTTTGTGTGCCATTTTCCACAGGGGAATTGCTGCATTTCTTTCAGACTCATACAGGATTTTATAATGAACCATAAGAAACATGAATCGGTGATGAAAAGTTGAACCTTTTTTTTGCTGAAAGAACATTTTATGCTCTACAAATATTAATACTTTTACCCCCCCCCCCTTCCCCAGCTATGGTTACTAAAGCAACATAGAGAAGGGGGGTTTTCTTTGGCTGTTGCTCTGATATGGAGCCTAATCATTTAACTTTTTTTTCTCAAGGTCAGCCATAAATTGACATATGGATTTGGACTGGGCTGCCAGGCTTCAAAGGCTGAGACAGTAATAATGAGTTTTCCTTTAACCCAACATTTTCGTTTTCGGGAAAAATCTGTGGTGTGTTAGAGGATTACATAAACGTGGAGAGAAAGCATCAGTATGCAGAGCCATTAGTGCCATATTCCTGCGCTACTAAATTACAGGAGGCAATTATTGCTTGGTGTATTTGATATTAACTTAATGATCTGCAGCTCTTCTCACTAGAGCAGCTTAGTCCTAAAACATGCCTGTTATCAAGATTTAGGCAATAAACGGTGTTCTACTTTAGCAAAGGAAAAGTTAAAATGAAAATGAGAACTTAACATAAATATTTGAAAATGTCTTGATAGTTAGTTACACCTATATTTTCTACTCTTCATTGTTAAATTAACTAATCACTTAATAATAAATTCACATATCTGAATAGGAATATGCAATGCTTTAATTATCTTGTTATATGATGCACAAGTGGCTTATGCTTTACATCTGCAATCCTTTGTATGTGCCGCATTGCATTCATAAGCAGAATAAATAGATGGCACACCAGGGGAAATCCCTATGCTTATTATGGAGAGCTAAGGTGTCACAATTGAAAGTGAAATGCCTTCAGATATATCACAAAAGACTCCAGCAATGGTGCATATACCAAAACATGGGTTGAATATGTGAGGGTGTGATTATACATTCATTGAAAGAGAATTGCAGACTTAGACGGGTCTGTTGAGGATTAGTGATGGGCGAATAAATTTGCCTGTCGTGAATTTGCAGCGAATTTCCGTGTGGCAAATAAATCTGCGAAACTGTCACGAAAAATCACTCGCGTCAAAACCGTCGCACAACAGCCCATTGACTTTAACACTAGTGTCAGAAGTGTCAGAATTGATGCGTTTCGGCGAAGGGAAACGGGAAAACTTCACCTATCACTATTTAGGATACAGTATATATTTGGGTGTAAAGGCACAACTATAAATGTGCAATGCTTTCACAACAAAATATGGGAGACATGTGACAATTCATTTCTCCCCAGTAGTGACTTTCTCAGAGCTTCACTTGTCCCTATGCCCAGCACCCTAAACAACCTTTTTTGCTGCTCTGAAAGGTCTGGTGAAGGGGGTGGGGATGAACAATACTAAGCGAACAATCACTTGTGCTATTTCAACGCTACTCTTGTAGCAGCATGCTCAACCATCTTGCTTGGTAATGAATTACTAGGCCAATGCTTGTTAGAGATAAGGGAAAATCATGTAATTCATGATACTGTTGTTAAAACTGGTATTCAGGTCAGCCTGGCTTCTTAGTATGACATCTCACAGCAGCTTTCATGACTGTAGACTTTTACTTAGTCTGACAGAATGATTTTAAGCCAATGACATATGTATACTACATATGCCTAGCATACTGTATTTAAATATATCTGTTCATCAGCATTACCAATAAGGATGCACCGAATCCACTATTTTCGATTCGGCCGAACCCCCTGAATTCTTTTGCAAAAGATTCGGTTCGGCCAGGCAGAAGGATTCGGCCGAATCCTGCTGAAAAAAGCCGAATCCCGAACCAAATCCTGGATTCGGTATATCCCTGATTACCAAGCATATTTAAAGCAGTCATTGCTTTTTTTACTGAATGTGGTCAGAAATTCAGTAAAATAGGCATTATAAATGAGAATAGAGCTTTTTTTATTGACCAGGCTGCATAAACTGCCAGCAAAGAGGCAGTGTAGTATGTTCTCAATAATTCAATGGGCAGCCAAGCTCTGTGTGACACATTCTGTTAAATATTTCCATAATCACGGGCATTTGCTTGACATTGCATCGTTCTTTGTCCTAAAGGCACTGTCATATGGAAAGGTTCAACAATGAACTATCATATACCATACTGCATAATATAGAACTGAGAAAGGAATGATGGCAATAAATCACAGAACAGGTTCATGACACCAGCTTCATCTGCTCCTCATCTCTTCACATGATAGCTAGAAGGCTAGGTTCACAGGCAATCGTGTCACTGCCTGACATACATAACTGACACCCCAGTTCAGAGCAGCGATTAGACTTAGATTCATGGATGATTTTCAGACAGCGAGGAGAGCAGGGTTGTGGCATTTAGATAAACTGCAACCACTATGAATATTTTCCCTGCACAGGCCTCTTCTCTGCAACCAGTTACCTGTACCATGGAAGGTATTTGCTGCTGTGACTACACTTATACAAAAATTACAACTTTTACAACAAGAGATGTTTCAACGAATGTATGTCTTGCATATTAAGCCGAAAATGCATCAAAAATATGAACAAGAGCATGGTTACTAATGGAAAACAAACAATTATCAATTGCTGCCCCAAGTTCTGTCTATGTAAAAAGCTTAGCAATAAACACCAACAGCAGTCCACAACAAAAATACATCAAACAAACATTCAGAATACAAATCTTACCAATCTGACCAATTTTCATGTTAGGTGAAGCCACAATGCTGCCACCAATCCACAAAACTTCCTCAGCCAGCCAAGATATCCCAGATTTTCTCTGTTGCAGGGGAGGCTTTAAAGTTTCCATGTTAACGATAGGCTTTTTACACAGATAAAATATGAAAAAGTAAACTAAATATGGTATCTCAGTATATAATGTAGCAAATATTGGATAGCCACATATTTTGGTTGTTATAGTGAAATCCTTCAATCTTTCCGAGGGATGGTAAAATACATTTTTCTCAAAGATGCACGGGAAACATTATATTGTGGAGCATGAAACCGGTCACAGTTTTACTAGATATTATTCCTGCCCTACCATTATTTTTTCCCTCTTCAGTGTTGGCACAGTATCACAATAAACAACGAGTATTGAAAAAAGAATCCATTTCATCTTGACATGTAAAAAGCTTATAAGGTAGAATACAAAACAAAGTCCTTAGTTGGTGCATGAGTGGATCCCTTTTATCTTCCATCTTTCTCTGCACAGTCAACGAAAATCTCATCTATTTCAGGGCTCCATTATAAAAGAACAGTCCAAACACTATCCGCTTGGCTTAGAGGCCCACAAGAAAAATAAAGTTAATGAAAAATAGTTACCCGTAGTTTGGAATCATGCGTTATTGTTTCCCAGTGAATACCTCCAGCTTGCCCAAGACTCTTTAGTCATGCAGGAATGTTATCAAGCAGAAATAACACATTTACAAAATCCACACAAACTTAAAACATGAAATAGAAGAAGCAACAGCCTTTTTCATTTGGATTTCTAAACCTGTCTCATGCCTTAATCCTGAGAATGCCCCCTGCTCTATCTAGTCAGAGGATTAACATCCTACGAAAGAGAATGAAAAAAAAAAAAAAAGATTATTTTTTACTCCCATTGAAATTAGTCACTTCCCCAAAGGTAATGCAGGCTCTGCTAATATGAAAGAATCGCCAGCATATATTAACTATTCACGTTACCATGTTGTTACACTCCCCAGAGCATCACAAATGGAAAGTCAGTGCTCATTCTCCAGAGATTCACAGTTTTTTTTTCCAACCAGAATGGCACTTATTAAAGGGAGACAAGTGTTGTTCTGTATAGTCCACATCAGACATGCTCATATTGCTTTGTTTGATTAACAATCACCACTTGACCTAAATGGTTTCCTATTTCCTTTATACTTAATAAACCCACAGATGCTGCACAACCTCGGCATGCCTGACCTTTTATACAGAATCGAACTAATCCTCTCTTGCAGTATACTACTAAACCATAATGAGAAATGCAGGGAACCCAGCCATGAAGCAATGTACGCTGGAGGAGCAATACCGTATTTAACTCAAGGGAGAGACTGTATCACCGGTTTCCTTATTAGATAAACATTGAAGGGTATTTGCAATATTGAGTAAATTGTTAAAACAATTAAATAAATAAGGATGCTTTAAAAAAAAATTATTAATATATTAAAAGCCATATAGGAATGTCTACAACACCCAGTAGAATACACTCTATCCATTGTGGCAATTTGATATTATTGCCAAAGTAATTGTCAAACCAATACAAATGATTACTGACCTGCAGAAAGCATGACACTGGATTCCATTGCTTGTTTTCAACTGAACAGATAAGGGACAGTGTGGCATGAGTTGCAAGAGGGGTTAATGGGAGAAAAATCCTTTGTACTTCTTTTCCTCCATAGTACGGCACAGAAGTGATTAGGAGCTAAGCCTATTAAAACCGTTTTCTATTCTTACTCGCATCCTTAGGTAAACCTCTAGTTAGGATGCAAATCAAACACAGATTAAAAGGTTTCATAGTATCCTTTTGGTCATAAATGAACATTTCTGGGGTCTTTAAACTGAAGACCAAAAGGCCAATAATTGAAGTCTATCACTTCCAAGTGTATCAAAGCACTTTCTTTAGCAGTATGGGTAAGTACATTAGTGCAAGGTCTGTAAAAATCATACTTAGCCAAACATAGCCAAATGTATGCCTATATAGTGCATATGCACTGACCTATGCAAGTGTGCTGTATATTTTTTTTCCCCTCAAGTTAGCAATTTTTGTGCCTTACATACTGTACTGGCTCCCTGCTTCATATATATTGTTAGATGAATAATTCATTGATTTATCACTACCAGCCATGCCTCTCCAATGTGACACATATGGGGTACTACTAAATAGATTTTTTTGTGGGCTTGTATGATTCTAATGTGTTTCCCAGTTGTTGAGTCACCCTAAAAACTGGTTGCCATGGTTACCACGGCAACATCGATTTGTCTTTGGCAACATTTTGTGATTTCCCTCAGGAAGTTCACAGATTGCAGCCAAAACATTGACATTTGAACTAAAAGTATTGTTGTTCAGACCTGTTGAACACAATATCTAGAAAAATTGTTAACTTCCTTTTACCCTTTAGAATTCAGTTTATTTTACTCAATGATAACTGGGCTGCATAAATCCATATTGGTGGAAAACAATCATGTTAGGTGTATTGTATATTTAAATATTTTTTAAAAAATTTAAGTTATGGTGCTCCAAAATAGGGAAATATCTCTTATCCAGAATACCATTGGTCCCAGACATTCTGGATAATAGTATAATCCTTTACCTGTATAGTTATAACGATACTATCTATCTATCTATCTATCTATATATAATAGTGCAGACCAGTGAAGTCTTTATAAGGCAATTTACAGGCTGTTTTGCTATATGCTTTATAGAAGCTGCTCTGTACACCGAATATGTTGTCTTCGGAAAAATAAATGGAATCTTATAAGGGCATGTCTGTAGCAGGGTGTGAAGTGCTTGCTCTGTGGTTATTATATTTGCTATCTGTTTATCCTAGGCCTTAGGATGCCTTTTTGCTGTGGACAGAATGCAGTCATATGTATTACTGTCTTTTGCAAGAGCTGTCATTATTTTCAGTTATGAGTTTGGAGATTTTGTCATAGAATAGGTGCAAGATGAAGCACCCCATCCTAAAATGATGATATATAGAACAAACAGAATTTTTAATGTACCCAATACTCTGCTCTTTTTATCTATAAAGCCTTCATAAATTGATCTATAAAGAAATGCCTGCACCTGTGTTTAATAAAATATTTACCCATATACTGTAATTGACTGTATTTAAAGCTTTTTACATTAATTTCTATACATAATCGACAAAAAGTTATAAAAGTGTGTTAATCTAACTATGTAGTCATAATATTTCTCCAGGAATTTTATTAGGCTTCCCTCCAATTTAAGATAAAGGCATTGGTTTAATAAATGCGAGACAACCACAATGCATCTCAGCAAAGTGTCAAGTGCTGGCAACTTGCTGTGCAAATGTTAAGTGGTTTTTTTTGTGCTTTTTTGTATGGAATTTTTACAGGATTTATTGGAACCCGACAATCTCTCATTGTACAAAAATATCCTTTAGAAAATGTTACTTGGCAAGAACAGCCAGCAAATATGTTATAACAAAGATTCACGGTCAAGCTAACATCAGATAATAGATGCATCACTGTCTAGTCAGACCTGGAAAAAAAGTTAGGTGTAAAAAAATAAAATTTAAACAATCCTTATTGCCTATAAATATCACCCCAAAATATATACTAAATGCTGTACATGCTGCCCATATACATGAAAACATACAAATTATGTTTCCTTAACTAATAAAAATAGGAGATGCAATGCTAAGATGGTAGATGTCTACTGAATTATTTATTTTGGGGTAACATTTAGGGGCAGATGTATGAAGGGTCGAATATCGAGGGTTAATTAACCCTCGATATTCGACTAGGAACTAAAATCCTTCGACTTCAAATATCGAAGTCGAAGGATTTAGCGCAAATCCTACGATCGAACGATCGAAGGATTATTCCTTCGATCGAACTATTAAATCCTTCGAATCGAACGATTCGAAGGATTTTAATCCAACGATCGAATGAATATCCTTCGATCAAAAAAACTCAGGCAAGCCTATGGGGACCTTCCCCATAGGCTAACATTGACTTTGGTAGCTTTTAGCTGCCGAAGTAGGGGGTCGAAGTTTTTTTTAAAGAGACAGTACTTCGACTATCGAATGGTCGAATAGTCGAACGATTTTTACTTCGAATCGTTCGATTCGTAGTCGAAGGTCGAAGTAGCCCATTCGATGGTCGAAGTAGCCCAAAAAACACTTCAAAATTCGAAGTTTTTTTAATTCGAATCCTTCACTCGAGCTTCATGAATCGGCCCCTTAGGGTTGCCACATATTGTTGAACTAGATACTGACCTTCCGATCTGTGTTAACTTTCCTGTCTATTGATAACATGGTCTGGGACATTAAAAAATACTAGCAGCGGTACAGGTGCTATAATAAACACATGGAGCAAAATTGATCTAGACATATAATTCACATGGAGTACTATGACCCCCATTTTACTCAATTTAAATAGATGATTATCATTTGTTTTGCTATTATAATGAATTTTTCCAGAAACTGTATCCGAGATGGAGGTGTTTAATTTGATCCCTTATACCGGTCAACCAGCTGATATACTCATTGGCCATCCTTCAATATAAATAAACAAACAACTTGGCCAGGACCATACACAACAACACACGTGACACCAGACTCACTGCATCTCAATCATGTAGTACAGGACGATTTCCTTAAAAATACAAGTAATTAAAACGACACAGTAGGTGGAGGTAACGGGGTATATAGTGCTTGAGCGTATAAGTCACTATTAGTTATACTAGTTCCGTCCGCTATAGTGCTGACATAGTTGGCCCACACCCCTCTCAAGTCCGATATTCCCAAAAAGCCAATTCTACCTAGCTATGTTGAGCACCCCGTTACCTCCACCTACTGTGTCGTTTTAATCTCTTGTATTTTTAAGGAAATTGTCCTGCACTACATGATTGAGATGCAGTGAGTCTGGTGTTGTTGTGTATGGGCCTGGCCCAAGTTGTTTGTTTATTTTACCCTAATTTATTAAAGGTTATGTTTTACTACCACCATTAGTCAGTTAGTCTATTTACCTTTACCTGAACGGGTTTGCATTGGAGTCGAGGACTGCACACCAGACCTCTAAGGTTTACAGTCCAAAGCTCAATATTTTTTTGTGTGATATATTCATTACTAACCTGCGGGTGTCATAACTGTGGTGCTACAGTTGCTCAATTAGTACCATTTTAAAGGTTACCCTTTCCATCGGTCTATTTGTATATGTATTGCTGATGCTTCTATACAGCTACTTAGGTTCATCAAGACACTACTTGTTATTACTCATTAAGAACTCAGACACTGAAGCAGGCCAAGGTTCACAGGCAGATCGTAAATGAGAAGCAGGTCACTAGAAGAGCCACAAGAAAAGGTTTAATGTTACAAAGTGGAACTGGTAGTTCTCCATGTGGACGTCAAGGGGGTTATTTATTAAAGGTTGCATTTATGAAGTGTGTAAAGTTGTTGTCTACCTCAAATAAACTCACTATTTAAACAAACTCAAATGTTTGCTAATTTATGAAAATATCAAAATTTAAAAAACTTGATTGAGTGCAATCGGGGAAAAAAGCTAGAATACCTTTAATATATTGAGTTTATAGGCTAAAACCTTGAATGCCTCAAATTTATTGAGTTTTTAGATGCAAACCAGCATAAAACACCAGAAAATCATGAAGACAAAAAACATCTTCAAATGGTAAAAGAGACATCTGCCATTGACTTTTACATGAATGACAGGTTTTAGCTGGAGTATTTTCAGATTTGAAGTTTTAGCAGTTTCTAGGCATAATAAATATTGAAAAAAATTTAGTTTTTTTTCCCACCGAACAATTCGAGTTTATTACTTTTTCGACAAAACACAACTTGACCTGTAATAAATAACCCCCCTAGTGCTCCTGAGCATGTTTCACTGCATCAGCCACCAAACAATGTAGAGACTAATGTAAATTTCAACTATTAAACAACGAGTCATTGAGATCTCACCAGTGCAGTTTTCTTAAGGATCTAAGTAGTTGTCAAAAAAGAAAATAAAGATTCTATTGAGAAGGACAACCCATGGAGCAAATGTGAAGATGGTATCAAAATAATGATTATTATGGGGTAGACAGGTAAGACTAAATATGCAAAAAAAAAAGCATAGTAGATAAATAATTATATGTACAGTAAAATATAATCAGTATTCTGTGCTTTTATATATTTGCTATGGTTCAAAAAGCAGAAAAACTTTTCCTTCCTAGATTTGTTGGCCCTGTGATAGTTCTGTGTTACTGACTTCAATTGAGAGAACTCATGCCGACATTGAGTTTATTCAGTAGTAATGTATGATGCAAGTTCTGGAACATTTATGCCCAAAAGAAGCATGTTTCTGAATTGACATATCCATTCTTACATATTTAAAACACAGTTTGCAAGTTGCAGATCTCATACAACTACAGACACAATCAGTAAAAATTGTATCCGAATCTTATTGCTATGATTTGGTATTGTGGGCATCATAATATTAGACTTAGGAGACTCAAGAGTACAAACACGGTGATGTTATGCCTATTGTGTAAATATGATTCATAGTTTTTCTGCAATAGTTTACGTAAAGGAAAAGAGATGCAATTTATTAAGGCTTCACAATTTTTACAGATGAAATACTGGGTGTGTTACTAGTTCCAATAATCAAAAGTAAAAAAAAAAAAAAAGCAGAAGCATCAGATCTGGCACTAACCAGTTACCCAAACCCAGTTAAGTTACCGCATCCTATATAATAAAGTTGAAGTGTCTCTGCGTCCAATCCCTGTGTCCGTGGGATTGCGCTACTGCGCATGTGCCCCACGGACCGTCTCTGGCGAATTAAAGTTGAAGTGTCTCTGCGTCCAGTCCCTGTATCCGTGGGATTGTGCTACTGCGCATGTGCCCCATGGACCGTTGTTTGACTACATATGTTCTAGCGCCCGTTAATTTAACGGGCTTAATGTCTAGTAGTTTTCCTAACCCCCTAGGTTCATCAGTAAGCCACAACTGAGTTTTACAGAGAGGATGAAGCAATCTGTGTCTACCAGTGCCTGTTGCTTGCAAACTATAGCCAATGGTTACAATTAGGGATGCACCGAATCCACTATTTCGGATTCGGCTGAACCCCCGAATCTGTCACAAAAGATTTGTCCGAATCCCGGACCGAATTCTAATTTGCATATGCAAATTATGGGTAGGAAGGAGTGAATATTTCTTACTTGCTTGTTTTGTGACAAAAAGTCACGCAATTTCCCCCCTGCCCCTAATTTGCATATGCAAATTAGGATTCAGATTCGGTTCGGCCTGGCAAAAGGATTTCGCCGAATCCTGCTGAAAAAGGCTGAATCCTGGCCAAATCCCGAACCGAATCCTGGATTCGGTGCATCCCTAGTTACAATGGTCCACCGCAGTTATCTAATATGAATAAAGGTTACTATAATTTTAACGTCATTGGCCTCTAACAATGATGTGATTTTGCTGTTTTGAATTGTTTACAGAACTGTGGTGACCAAGCTTCAAGCTTATTAACAGATGACATTTGTAAACATTAAGTCGCTCGTACAAATAAAGCCTTGATTGACGGAGACCTTGTTTAACTAGGAGGTCTAGTCAGATTTCCTACAACAGATGGTGATTGGTAATCCACAGTGAATTAGAAATATGGTCATGTGCAGCCAAAAAAGAGGTAAAAATGTCATGATCTTAGGTGACTGACTTAGCTGAAGAAGTGAAATCTATAGGCTGGCAGCTAAAAGAATAAATGCAACTCTACTAAACAGGGCAGATTTACATTGCCGTTGTCCCTAGGCCTGCTACCATTAATTGTTCCTCCCCTTTTCTTTGTGCACATCCGCAAATTATTTTTATCCGGTCTGGAGCACTGGGGATTGGCGCACAGGAAATTTTTCAAAAATATTGTATTTTCCGCGTATCCCCAGTGTTTCCGAACCCATGTAGATGTGGTTGTGTGGCATCCCCATAAAATCCTGCTGCCCTAGGCCTCGGTGGCCTTTGCAAATTAGGGTTCGGATTCGGTTCGGTATTCGGCCAAATCTTTCACAAAGGATTCGGGGGTTCGGCCAAATCCAAAATAGTGAAAATAAAACACATACAAGTCTGGACATAAAGTATGAAGCTACTCAAATAAAGGGAAGCCACAATTTGTGCTTTTCCTGCACACAACAATATATTTAGAAGAGGAGAAATCCCCAAACACTGGGTTTGTCTGTCCTTGAAAACAGAACTAGGACACTGCAGTGAAAGGTCACTGTCAGAGAAAATGAGAATGTGCGTGGCATGCCAAGTTTGACAGTAGTGGTCTCAAAAGAAATATATGAGCATAGAAGCCTTTGGCTGAGGTGGAAGAGGTTAATGAAGAAAGGGAAGGTTATACAAGAAAGATTATCTGGGGGGGGGGCAGAAAAAGCAGCCCAATGACCTACATACACTAGTTTTATATTTGATACCTGCAGCCACACACACTTTTTTCCAATGACCCCCAACTGCCACTTTAGGGAACTAGCTATGTCACTGCAGTCTGTATATTATAGAAACCATATGAACACTTGCAATAGGTTTGAGCTGGATTACTGGAAGTATCAGTTAGGAGCCTAGAAGGATTGCCGTAGCATGTATGCAATTTATGGAGAAGAAATATTAAGGCATGAAATACTTTTGCTATAAAACCTCCAAATGTGACCCATACTCAGATATATATATGCTGTGTATATAGATGTTTTACAAACACAAATAAATGTCTTCCAAGGTGACAAAGTGCCTACTGGTGCCTGGCGTGGATCTCCTTAGGTTATGATTTTGAAAATAAAACACTATGGTGAACCTTCTGCTAGTTTATTAAGTGCTGTGGGCATTAGAATCAACCAGGGGTGCAATAAACTAGACATATAAATATGCTCAGGGACTCTCCTGCTCGGTCTTCTTCTAATACTGGTAAAATAAATAAACATATATTAACTTTGCTACATTTAAATTAACTTTGTATAATGTAGAGAATTACATTGGCCTTCATTTCCCATTCATTTTGTTGTTTTTTTTAATTAGTTTTTTGTTCAGTAGCTCTCCAGTTTGAACTGTCAGTAGCGATCTGTTCAAATTACCCTAGACCAATTTCAAATGTTGCTAACATTGGCCAATCTGTAACATGCTGAAATGTGAACTACCCCTTAAAAAAATATTCTTTTACCCCAATCGTTTTTTTTGTGCGTAATGGAATAAAGTAGAGCTGTGGCTATAAGTGAAGATTTCACTAGTGGAGGCTGCCACGCTGCTTGGCTTAAGAACAACAACATTATTAAGGAATATATAAGAGTTATCCTAGTGTAATGCTGGGTAGGCAACCAAATGGCTTGCATTTTCATAGAAATTAATTTTCCTTTTTTTTGTTGGTAATCCTGTTGTGGACACTAATAAACCAAGTCACTACAGCATGCGTGCCCTTTAAAGAGGGAGATTTATGAACTACACATCCTTCAGGGCCTAAAGTTTAGCCTAATCCCACACAGAGTAAGTTTCATTTGTCTATTTAAAAACAAAAGCTGCTGATGCATGTAGATGTGCTGCCTTTGTGGAGAGTAGTTAAATTAGGAATACCCTGAGCATGCAACAAGTAATATTGCAGTTCCTTGGCATTTATATCTGAACTACAACTCCCAAAATACCTGCCAACATTTGACAGTCAGGTGTGTTTTAACTACTGCTGAACCTACGGTTAGAGATATTTAAAGTCCAAAATGTCCAATTTAATTTTAGCTTCTAGAACTTTTCTATATAAGTGTGCGCACAATGTATAAGAAATACATCCCATTAGAAATCAGTGATGTGTGAACAGACACGTTGCCTAGAACTGCTGGCAGGACCATACAAATACCTTCTTTGTGACAATTAAAATTAGTCTGGTTTCTTACCTTGGAAAAGGAGCCGTTTTTTCAGGCGCCAAAAGCACCAGGAATATTGGACCATTCTGTCCACTTAGAGGCAGCAGCACAAGCCAGCTCAGTTTTCCAGAAATCACCATTTTCTGATGCAGCTGGCTATTCCACCAAACCCAGCAAGTGGCCAGAAGTTATTAAAGGGATAGTTAAAGAAACTGACTGTGGGCAGGGCCTACCAAGTGAACTCTGATAACTGAACCGCAGCTTTACATGAAGACAAGAGGTACTTTATTGTCTAAAATGGGTTTCATTAGATGTGGCAAAAAGGGCAATATGATTTCCAATGATGCCCGGAAAGTGCATGTTGCATAGAGTTATTTTGCCCTAAATGTGCAGACTTGGCTTATCGTGCATTTTTGTATGTGTCCCCATTTAAAGGGAAAGGGGAAAACTGGAACACCCAATTCTCTGTTGGATACTTTGCTGATGATTTGTATTTTGGGTACAATGAACACATTTGTAGTATTCAGATCCCACAAGAGGGATGGCTATGTGTATATCTACATGCGGAAACACAAAATCAGAGCAGCCATTATTGGAGGTTTTGGGGGAAGGGAATTAAGGAGCAGGTGTGGAAGTGCTGTAGTAAGATGCATGGGAATTTGCCATTTCTGCTTTGCTTTCTTCAGGAGAAGGACAGAGGTAACTGGGAACACTGTGGGTTGGATGCAATGGGTTCATGATTCCCCTCAGTCCATTTAACTATTCTATAATAGCAACATTGGGGTTTTCAGCATTAATGCTGAATTAATTGGACATATAATGCCACGACATATAATGCTACATCCCATTAGTGGAGAGATCAGGGGAAAAACATGTCTTAAGTAGATATTTATCTAACAACTTTTTAGGCAGCTTTCCTCTGAATATGCCTCATGTATTTGTTATGTCAGTGTTATTTTTTTATTAGTGCTAATTTGGTGCCTTTACAAATGAGTGTGGAGGGCATAAAGATGCATATAGTGCGTTTATTTTTATTGCTGTCTTTTCTTTTAAAGTATATGTGTGGTTTCTGGAGGCCCAATCACAACTCTCTATTCTATTGTCCTTTTGAATGCTCGTCAAGTGCAAAAAAAAAATTTGCAGCGCGTTCCAAAAGCAGAATGAACCATGACTACAATAAAATGCAGTTGAGTACAAACAGGCAAAATATAATGGAATTGATTATCTAACGGGTAATGTAACCTGCATGTCAAATGCAGAAAATAACAGCTAATATGTAAGAGCCTTGATTTAACTTTTTTTGCTGTTAGAATTGAAATTTCACAACTTTTGACCCCTTTTGTGCTGCTGGATTCATCTCAACCTAGACTGCATGTTTCCAGACAATGTGCTTTCCCGCAAAGATTAACTGGTAACCAAAAATGCTAAATCTATGGCACGGAAAAGGTTAAAGGCTGACATTGTATCCACATGTCAAATGGCTGCTTAATTTAACAGTTTTACAATTGTCACGTCAGTCTCCAGCATGGGTTCCTAGTATTTTGGCCAGATTATCTGTAAACATGGGGGCATGTAAAAAAAAAAAAATGCAGTTAGCAGGGATTAACTGATCCTAAGTACCTACAGTAAGTGCGTTTAAAATGTGTAGTTTCAAAGAGAAACTATGTGCACAGGGGATGAATTTATGTTGGTGCATCTCCTATTAAGATACCTTACTAAGGGCTCATAAAGACACGCTTTTTTTTATGTGTTTGAGAAGCCGGATTGAGCACACCAAAATGTATTAATTCCATGATATTCTGTCTGGCTGTGCTTTATTCAATTTTTTTTGAATACTGCCCACATTTTGAATCTACATTCTGCATGGCTAATTAGCAATTTAATTTATATGCGTGCTACACAGTGGCACATAAATAAATTCAGTCTGCAGCATGCATATAGTATGTAGGATGTGGATTCATGTGGCCGGTATTAAAGTAGCAAGGTGCCTAGACACAGCATGCTGCATTTTCATACACCTGACATGAATTCAGAAACCAATAGAATAGAAGGCTGTGTTTAGATCTGACAAAAATGCATTTATGCGTTTTTAAAAATGCACTTATGTTTTTTTAAAAAACGAACGCAATAAAAGCATATATATGCATTTAAAAGCACTTATAATAACGTGTAACAGCCTTCACACATTAAACATACCTAAAGTATACATTTTCCCACAGCTCTGAACCTACAGGAAATTTATGTTTTTACATAATATAAGGCAAAGACATCTTGGTGTACATGATGAAATTTTAACACTTTGCAAAAAAATCGTCAGAGGGGTGCAACGTCCGTTCCCCATCCGATTGTGTCCGCCGTTCCCAGGCTACTCATGCTGGGTAGTTAAGATTACAGTTGGAGGGGGTTCTTATGGCTAAAGAGGAGGCAGACCCCGTGTGATCGGCCAGGGTGCACAAATGGGTGGAGGGAGGGCCAGGTAGGTTTGCACTGGGTCCCTCTGAAGAGCCCGGCATGCAGTTGATCCACTGATTATGATATTTCCCAAAAATATTGCTTTAAAGGGAATAATGGAGAATATGAAAGTGTCAGGTTTCATTTTGGTCTTGATCAATCCACTACTGAAGTCCTCCAGCAATGCGTAGTGATTTTTTGTATTTTAACCTATTCTGACTGCTCAGAATAGTTCATCATAGGTATGCTTAACTGTAATCTGAAATTCAAGCACCAGTTATTCAGATCTTTCAGCTTTGGAGACTCAGTCTACACATTTCAGCAATTCTGTATATGATTCCAGTTAAGTGATGCAGTGTCGGACTGGGCCGGCGGGAAACCGGGAAAAAACCCGGTGAGCCCCGGCCCTCTTGGGCCCCCGCCAGTCCAGTCCTGGTCCTAGATTGGCCCCAGAACCGCAATAAAAGTTGATCGGCGCTGTTTAATCGCCATTGGCGCATGAGCGCGTTGGGCCTGACGTTCGCGCATGCTCACTAGTTTTTGCGCATGCGCACGGGGCCCCCGAGGTTCACAACCCGGTGGGCCCCGACTGCGCCATTCCGACCCTGAAGTTATTTGGAGATACTGATACAAGATACTCACCTGTACTGGCTGATGAGAAACATTACCGTATGAGATTAGGAGTAATACTAATAATCATTTTTTCCCTGAAGCCTACCAACCTGTCTAAATACTGCCTTAAAGGGGTGGTTCACCTTTAAGTTAACTTTTAGTATGTTACAGAATGGGTATTTCTAAGCAACTTTTCAACTGGCCTTAATTTTTAATTTTTCATACTTCTTTTTGAATGATCTGCCTTCTTCTTCTGACACTTTCCAGCTTTCAAAAGGGGGGTCACTGACCCCATCTATAAAACAAATGCTCTGTACGGCTACAAATGTATTGTTAATGCTACTGTATTTGCTGAAACTGCAAACTAGACAGCTGCTGAATACAAAGCTAAAAATTCAAAGCCTAAAAATAATTAAAAAAAACCCAATTGCCATTTGTCTCAAAATATCACTCTCTACATCATACTAAAAGTTAATTGAAAGGTGAATAACTCCCAGTGGCAGGGCAGGGCCTGGACTGTGGGGTCTGCTTCCTCTATAGCTAATAAGAAAACCCCCTCCACCCCAGCCGCTCTCTTACCGGCGATGAAGGGGATGCAAGTCGAGGCGGGACATAGGTGAGATTGTAAGTGGGCGGCAGGATGGGGATCGGAGTGCATCGGGCCCCTCTGAAGGTTTTTTTGCAGGGGGGCCTAGTTATGCCACTGATAACCCCTTTAAAATCTGATTCTCACAGAAGAAGCTTTAGACTGCACCATGACCTGCACAAGTTATCAGTGTGCCCCTGGCATTGAAGCAACAGACATACCTTGATGTGAGTCTAGGAATAGAAAGGGATAGATGTTCTAATTAGATCTGAGGCCATACATACTTCATAGAAAGGACTGTGATCTGGAGAGGTGTACTCCAAATTCCGCTCAAGTAGTGGATCTAAGCAGCCCTAGTATTTTCCTCAGCCAAGGCAGAAAAAACAGAATCCCATGGAATGATGTACAGCTCATTTTTGCTGTTGTCTATGGAGGCTTTACTGATTTCTGAATCTACCGTTGATAGTGTTCATATTGTTTAATGCTTTCCTGTGATGGAGTATGGAGTACGGACATTGCAACAATGAATGGCTAAATTATGTTTCCTTAACAATTCTAGTTGACAATCTAACCAATGTTTATTCCACAAGGAAATTGTGTGTTTTGCTGTCAAATCACATCCAGAGATTTGTGGATTAAAAAAAAAAAAATGTATTTCCCCAGGCAGTAAAAGAAGATTAGGTGTTCATCACAGTATTATTTTTCAATTCCAGTTTTCTACTTATCCCATTATTTAAAAGTAGGAAATCTTAACTCGGAGTGATGTTAAATCTACATAACGGCAAATCTATAAAAGGTCAATTCCATTGCAGCCAGGGGCTTCTTTTTATTTGTAACCTAATGTTAACTAGGCTTGTTGTGCGATCAGCAATGCCAGAAGACCAACAATCAAAGGAGAGAATTCTTGGTAAGCAGAAGAGAATTTATTTGTGTGAGTTGCAACATTCTATGTACTTAGTGAAAATAAAGTTACAGGTCATACCTTGGGTCAATTAACAGGGCTTCTCTTCATACATTTACTACTGCATCCTATAACAAAATAGGTATTCACAGAAAATTGTGTGCATTTATAATTCAGAGCCACCCTACTATTTCTTTTACAGCTGATGCATACTCAATTCCTCCTTAATATAAACACAACAATTCAGAGAAGGAAATGTTTGTACTGGTATGGGACCTGTTATCCACGATGCTCTGCACCTGGGGTTTCAGGATAATCTTCGTTCCTTAAGTCTAGTAAAAAATCATTTAAACCTTTAATAAACCAATACACGTCCACTTGCTTCCAAACTAAGTTCTACCTTAGTTTGGATCAAGTACAAGGTAATGTTTTATTATTACAGAGAAAAAGGAAATATTTTTTAAAAATTTGAATTATTTGGATAAAATGGGAGATGGTCATCCTGTAATCTGGAGCTTTCTGGATAACAGATCCAGTAAACAATACACTGGAATTTAGTGATCATTTACATCTTAACTTTTGTTTGTGATGGACTGCAAGTTTGCATGGCAAAATGTTGGGGAGATTTTGGGCAATTTCAGAACGCAGTGAATGTTTTCCCTGTTGAATGCTGTGTATTTAATAAAGATCGTAGAAAAATATATGACACACAAAGGTACAAGGCTCATTTACTAACGCAAGGAAAATGCGTCCCAGTACAGTAATCCATAGAAATCAATGTGAGATTTGCTTGGATTATTCTACTTACAGTAGAAAGATAAGTCCAAATATATCAGAACAGTTGTTTATACATGGGCAGCATTGCTACTTAGCTTCTTTTAGCCACATTAAAATTGTATTGACCCATTTATAAGACCAAAGCTATATCTCTTCAGATATGGCTTCACATAGCCCCCCTATGTGATCTGATAATTGTCCTACGGGCCATATTCTCCGTTTGATCTGATTAGGCATAACAATTGATTGCAAAAGGGGCAAAGATCTCTTATTTTATACCCCAGCATGAAGATTAGGAGCAAGAGTAGCATATGTCCAAGCATTCACAGTACAAATCTTAACATCGGCCACCAGTTGCTTGACCCTGATAATAGTAGTGTGTATGTGTAAAAGACTTTTGGTGATGCATTCTTCCTACATCTGGAAATACCACAACCAGCTAAAGGTTATTTCACAACAGAGTTGTAAAAATGATATTTATTTAAGAATAGAGATCTTCATGAACCTCATAGAAATGTTGTGATTTCACTAAGCCCCATCTGCATTGCAGCTATGGCAACCCTGGCACATTCTGTACATTAATAGTTCTCTTCTCTCACCGATTAGAACATGTGGAAGCATATCTTTGCTTCAGTGTATCCTAGCCAAAGGCATTAATTAGCATCCAGGCAAAAAAAGGACAATTTGTTGTAAATAATCTTGACAGTAAAAAAAAAACAAGTTGCTCAGAGCAATTCAGGTAAGGAAGAAAACCTTAGCATGGAATGTATGCCTGCTCTTAAAAACAAAAGCTACTGCCAGGAGATCTGTATAGTTCAGCTGTCATTCTAGTCTTATATAAATGTCAAAATTCATTAATTTTATGCATTTGGCCTTCATAGTTCTCGCTCACCATCATCCACCAACATGTCTCCCACAGTGTAGAATTAGAATATTTTTTGATTATATATGTAAATAAATAGAACATTAAGTTATAGAGTATGTTAACCTTGAGATTTTAGTATGAAGTCAAGAGGTTCTAAGAATGTATGCACTTGGCCTTTGATTTGCTATGAAATTAACTTTTGTTCTGCAGCTTTCCATATTTATTGTAGGGGGTTCCATGTACATTAGCAAATAGCCACTGGCCTGAATACCTGACTTGGAGATGAACAGGGGAGGTCTTATAAAGTATGGTAAGTAATAAAGCATAAAATAAGAAATTCAGACTCAGAAATAAGTTATGTGGTTAAAATGATCCAAAATAGAAAAGCAGTAAAAAAGCAAATAATTGCAATCAGAAAACTGCCAATTTACATTCAATTTCAGATGGAAATCCCTTTAAATTATTTGTCCCACTCAAGGTAACTTTCACTTCGAAAGTTATGAGATAGCCACAACCAAATAAAGCTGTGTGTTAGAACTATTTTAATTTAATGCAATCAATGCCTTTGTATATGTGGGCAGGGTTGGTCATGCTTGGTTCATCACAAAAATCCAGGCTTCCAGTTAGGAAGCATGCTGTTTTAATGAGGCCAACAGTAATTATATACAGTAAAGGCTGTGCTAATTGGCTACGTGTGTGTTTGCTATGAGAGCATAAAAATCCTGTTTGACACTTTTGAGAGCCAATATAAAGTTGTATATTCTACTGATTCACATGAAGGAGACACTTAAATGTCTTAATCTTGTGATGCAAGTGGTAAAACCAAGCATATAAGGAATTTTGCTAAAAGGGGGTAATATACATAGGGACATTTTAACTGAATGATGTTTCCTTTGTGCCTGTAAACAACAACACATGATAACTCGGGGTACCAACCACACCTCTAGCATATCATTCTTTTGTCTCTGTCTGAAAGACAAACTATGCCATTTCTATAAGCAAATTTAAACTGAACTAAAAGAGATTCTTTTGTTGAACCTGGGGCCTAGAGGCCAATTTCCCGTGGCTCACTATTCACAAATAGGATCTCTTCCATCACTGATATCTGACTTTAAGCAAGTAATTACATTTTTTTAAAAAAAACGATTTTTCTGTAATTATAGTACCAGGTATTGTTGTTAGCAAAACGGCATAAATCCCTGTTGGTGGCAAAATAATCCCATTGGGTTTATTTAAAGTTTAAATGTTTTTAGCAAATTTAATGTATGGTGATCCAAATTAAAACCCTTTATTTGGAAAACTCCAGGATCCAAGCTTTCCAGATTATAGATCCCATAACTATCACAATTTTTCTTCTTTTTTACTGCAGGCTGCTTTAATACTTATTGCTTTAAAAACGTTTAAACCTGGTCATTAGTTCAGAATTTCTGATGACAGCCAGACTGACACTATACCTATGAAACAGGAAAGACACCAAGCATAATGTATATATTACTTGTAGTTTTCTCAGTTTTTGTCACTTCTAGGTACATGGATAGTATCGCCTACCTTTCTTTTTAATCCTTAAGGGACATTGCCCACATTACAGTCAATATCTCCTGACACTTGAGTTAACAAATCCAAATGGCTTTCTCCCACTAGGAGACAAGTGTCATGTTTTCCCCTCTACAGCCATTTTTCATTATCTTTGATTTAGGACATTGATTAAATGTAGTATAACTCAAAGTCTTGACACATTTTGAGATTTACTAATTTTGCAGTGATCTTATTTCCAGTAGTACTGGTGCAGCAACGTTTAAAAACTGTTCCATGTACAGTAAAAGGTTTTGCAGTATAGAATTGATAATAGAATTGAATATATATATATATATATATATATATATATATATATATATATATATATATATATATATATATATATATATATATATATATATATATATATATATATATATATATATATATATATATATTCATTTATACATCGTCCGATGATGGCACAACACATGTAAAATAGTACGGTGCCTGGGTGCAAAGCTGTAAAAATAGTATGCAGGCTCAATGGAAGCTCACACACACAGGGCTTATGCAGAAAAAAGGTTTTTATTTAGTAAAAAAGAACTGACGCTTCGGCTAGATCCCTAGCCTTTCTCAAAGGCTAAAAGGAGATTAAGGGGCAGATTTATCAAGGGTCGAGTTTCGAAGTACAAAAGACTTCTGCCCGAGCTTTGGACTACTTAGGTACCCTGACTGGCATTGGTGGTGAAACATTGGTATAACAAAAACTGGTGTGCTAGTTTATTTTAGCTAAGAACTAATCTCAATGGCTGCTTGTAGATCCCAAGATAAATTAAAACCCCTCTTGACATTTATTATAAAGCTTTTGAAGTCCTCATTCCTGTTCCCCATATATAGGGGATGTTGGTATTTTAGCACTTTGCACAGATAGAGTTTTAGGTACATGAACTGGATCAACTGGCATCCAATAGCTGACAAATATAATGTTTATCATGGGGTTACTGCATTATTCAGTGGTAATATTTACTGCTCATAAAAAAGAAGCACATCATATTTAATATTTTAGGTTTCCTTTCCTGTAAAGATCTAATATGCATCAGGAATTAATGATTCAGATAGATATTAGAGCTCAATACTACAACTGAGCTCCAAAAGCCAATTACAAAGAAAGAAATAGTCTTGTTTGATAAACGTGTCCATTCTTTAAAACACCTTTCTAACTGACATTCAGGAAAATGCTAATAAATAGGGAAAAATGACTGCTGTTGAGAATCCCTCTGGATTCCATAATCAATATGCCAGAGCCATGGTCCAACAAGGCAAGTAGGTTCAATAACCCTTATCTGAGGACTCATTACTGTCTTGAGCGCATGGGGCTAAAGATGAAGTTTAACTTCAGATAATTTAGATAATAATTTAGCATGTTCATATTCTAATATGATTATTATTCAGTTGGTCTCCATACAGGTATGGGACCTGTAATCCAGAATGATTGGGAGCTGGGATAATGTATCTTTCCATAATTTGGATCTTTATACCTTACCTACTAGAAAATCATATAAACATGAAATAAGCCTTATAGGTTGATTTTGCTTCCAATAAGGATTCATTATATATTTTTATTATTATAGGGAAAAGGGGAAAAGCATTTTTTAACATTTGGATTATTTATATAAAATTTAGTCTATGGGAGACTGCCTTTCAGTAATTCTGAGCTTTCTGGATATAGGGTTTCCAGATAATGGATCCCATACCTGTATTCACTTTTTTAAAAACAATTTTAGTACTACATGTAAGTAAACACAGTTGGTTAAACCATTAGCTCCCTACAGAAGGGTTTTGTGTTAATATAAATGAAATTGTTGTGAACTAGCTGGATAAACTTCCACTGTTTATATGTGGCAAGAACCTTTCTGTGGAAATTTTGTTCCTAGAATGTATTCAGCAGGGCTCTACCAGCTTATTTTTATCTATTAAGCCATGACCTAACAGATTTAGATATAATCCTCAGATTGCATGTGTCAGGGTATTGTATAAAATAACATTTATTACTGACTACTCCGGAGGATTCTAAATAATATTGGATAGAGGTCTCACATTGCTTCACCATACACTGGTAACTTGTATATTTTTGGCACAGCCTGAACAGTAAGCCAAACAATCGTATAAACCGTCTGAGCACATCTAAGCATAAATTCTTTTTAGATATGAGATGTTCTTGGTTAATCACATTGGTAATTTATCATAATGGAAAGCACAACCTATATAATAGAACTATCAGAGGTTTAGGTGCTTCAAATGATGAACATCCTATTTATGCTTGTGAAATATATATTAGATATAGATATAGATATATAGATAGATAGATATAGAGAAATTTATATCGATATACACTCATTTAAAAAAAAAAAAAAAAAAAAAAATATATATATATATATATATATATATATATATATATATATATATATATATATATATATATATATATATATATATATATATATATATATATATATATATATATACTCCACCAGATGAAAGCACTCACGGGTCAGTCATATGAGTACAAGTAGCAAAACTTTATTCCAACAACCACATATTGTATAGAGTGGTGCGTGCCGATAAATGGAGATATATATATATATATATATATATATATATATATATATATATATAGCTTTCCTCTGATTCATGCTAATGGTATGAAATGCAACCATGCGAGTGCATTGAGAATAATGAGTTGGGTAATTCTGACCCATTGCTTCCGTAGTACTGATTTATCAAGGATGGATTCTAAGTGGGATAGTCTCAAAGGACATTGTTGTTTGCTCCTGCAGTTATTGAACAGGTGGAATGACACGATTCACAGCTATCGGAATCAATCTGGCTCTTGTGCTGTATATAGAGTCATGTATCTAAGTACCAGGCTAAAGAAACCGTTATGAATTTTGTTTTTAAACTTTTACAAAAAATACACTCTCATGTCACACAAGCAGTTGAACAACACTCGGAACTGCTCAACACCTAAGAATTATTCACGACCCCAGCGTTTTGCCATTTACTGTTCTGTCATCTGGAAATAATTCTTTATCCTGTAGCTTTCTGAGGGACACATCAAGCTTGACATAATGTTTCAAGGTCTGGCATGGCCTCTGCTTCACATCAGTATTAAAGTACTTTATTAAATTGTCATGGAGACATTTCTCTTACAAAGTGAGATACTGAAGCTTTGACATAAAACTCTTCCTGCGTGTAAAAACGCTACTGAAAGTGGTGCAGGACTAAATATAGAATATACAGCAGCTACACAAGAGGATGCAAGGCATGCCTCACACCTTTGCAAAATGGTCGGTCTATGGGTGTCCATACTATTATTCATCAACATTAAGGATACCCAACTCCCCTGACCCTTTCCCCCTCTTTTGCTGAACTTCAGTAATTCATATTTTCAATCATGTTGTCAAGGGTCCCTAAACACAACGGAACAAAATACCAAACTTATATATGGGTACGTAACTGTTAAAATGCGCCTCGGGTTATTGTTGCCATTGTGCTTTATCATTTGTGAGAAAATTCAGTAAATTGTGCAGTGTTATGAATAGTCAACTGTTACACAGTACATTTTATATGATTATGTACGGAAAATCTGTGTAAAAACTAAATTTGCAAGCAAATCGATTAAGCAACAACATGAAATTTAATTTAGATATTGAAAAAAAATATTCCACTTGCCAACATTTTCTTGCCAAATGAATATAAAGCTCAAACCTTCCCAGATTCATTCAAACCAATGAACAAATCGGGTGTGTTTGAATGGAAATCTAGCACTCTGCAAATTCTTCGAAATTGTCAGTAATTCATAAATTACTGACAATTCAAAAGTAAATTCAAAATAACTGGGGTTCAGTTGTCAATACTGAGGACATTTGCATCTAGGCAGTAACCTATGTCAATCAATCATATTTTGGCTTTTATTGTTCCATGTGCAGCTGGCTGAAAAAAAAAAAGCCAATCACTGATAGGGGTTATTGCCAATGTGTAGATTTGCCTACTGTTGATAAATTACCCCCCACAGTACAATTAGTCTTTAAACTTAATACTGTACCAGTTTTTTCCACCAAAGCCTACAAGAATAAAATGACTAAAGATATGCCAAACTATGAATCACTTAATAAGGCTATAAGGGGCAGATTTATCAAGGGTTAAATTGAAAATTTCTGAGTTAATTTTAGTGTAATTTGACAAATACTCCAAATTCAATTCCAGTTTAAAAAAAATTTAAATTCAAATTTTGAAATGTATCATGTAATTTCTCTTTAAGAATTCGAATTCGATTATTTGCCATCTAAAACCTGCCGAATTGGTGTTTTAGCCTATGGGGGACCTCCTACAATCAATCTGGAGTCAATTTGAATTTGACCTATGATAAATATGCCCCTAAATGTTCTGTGATCATTTCCCTCTAGGAAAACTACATTGTGTTTTTCATACAGGTATGGGACCCATTTTCCAGAATGCTCGGGACCTGGGGTTTTCCGGATAACGGATCTTTCTGTAATTTGGGTCTTCGTGCCTTAAGTGTACTAGAAATTTATTTAAACATGAAATAAACCCAATAGGCTGGTTTTGCTTCCAATAAGGATTAATTATATCTTAGTTGGGATCAAGTACAAGCTACTGTTTTATTATTACAGAGAAAAAGGAAATCATTTTTAAAAATGTGGATTATTTGGATAAAATGGAGTCTATGGGAGACAGCCATTCCGTAATTCGGAGCTTTCTGGATATCGGGTTTCCGGATAAGGGATCCTATACCTGTATTAATATAATATTGCAATGGCTCACCTTTTTGCATTTAATACAGCCAGTCTATGGTTTGAGATAGTTTCCTTCTTAGGAATGGTACATTTCCATTTGTTTTTGTAAAGAAAAAAAGTAGTGTTCATATTAGCAATACTCTGAAGTATGAAATATAAAAAGAGAAGCTAGAAATGAGCCTGTAAATAGCACAAGTTATCTACACATTGATTACTTTTCATTTTGGGAACATAAGGAGTGCTTCAGTGAACCGCTGAACTAAAGATTTGCCTTTTCTTCTGGCATAGAGGAAGAGATTTTCACTACGAAATATTTAACTACATTTTATTTTAATTTTGCATAGTGCTGAAATGAAACTCCACAGATTATATCTCCATCTGGGACACTGTAATCTTTAATTAACTGTATCATTTTGAGAGGGTCTACCCATGGACTTCAGAATCAATCATTATTCACAAAATAAGCAGCTCCTAATTCAAGTTTGGTTAAACATTCTCATACAAAAAGTTAATTAATCTGGAGTTCTATAGTACTCCAGGGGGAGAAGATACAATTCTGAAAGAAAGAAGCCTCTGCCATACACTCTGGTGACCGCTCTTGCATGAAAATGATGCTGCCACAACCCACAGGCCCAAGTTCAGCTGAGCCAAGGTAGGCCTGTCACTAAAAAAACACAGTTAAACATAATGTATACATGTCTACCACATTTCCCACATGATCTTATAATTCATATTTACTATAGGACAAAGCGTTTCATGATGTGTTTATCTTCTTCCAATTTCAAACATATTGCTTTACATGTTACTTTTCAGATGCTCATTTCTGAAGGCTGGAGGGATTCTGTCATGATTTTTATGATGTTTTTATTTTTAAATTACACTGTTTACACTGCAAATAATTCATTTTAATGTAAAATTTAATTCATGGACCAGCAAGTGTATTTTTTTAGTTGTAATAGTAGTGTGTAGGCAGCAGTTTGCTCTTTTGAGAAATGGATTTCAGTGCAGAAGTCTGCTGGAGCTGCATTATTAACTGGTGTGCTTTGAAAAAAACATTTTCCCATGACAGTATACCTTTAATGAGGGATGTAAATTAAACACCCTTGTAATACATCAGTCATTGTTTTACATAGGTTTGTGGCTTCATGGAGAGCTATAAAGTTCCAAATTTCATCCCTAAGAATATACTTTTCAAATATGCAAGTGCCTTTCTTATAAAGTGTCAACAAGGTGGTACAATTAGATCATGGAATTACAAGATTGAAGGTTAAAATTCTAATTTAATGTGTTTTAATATGATTGACTTAAAGTATTTTGTAATATTCTGTGCTCCCCATAGTCAATGTTAGTGGGTCAAGAGGACATTCAACTACTACATGGAATTACCACAGGTGGCTTCAAGAGAATTTGTGCTGAGTTAGCAGAATAAGTGAAGCCCCTGGCCAATAACCTTGCTAAAAGAACAATATTACCACTATGATTGCCAATCTGGGACCATACATTTGTTGTAATAATCACCATCATCTCACCAATCCTGACCCATATGAATTTGTTATAAAATAGTCACGAAGTTGCAGATAACAAGCTTTATGCAAAACAGGTCGGTGCACAATACAGATATAGGATCTGTTATCCGGAAACCCATTATCCAGAAAGATCCAAATTATGGAAAGGTTGTCTCCCATAGACTCCATTTTATTCAAATAATCCAAATTTTTTAAAAGTGCTTTCCTTTTGCTCTATAATAATAAAACCGTACCTTGTATTTGATCCAAACTAAGATATAATTAATCCTTATTGGAAGCAAAACCAGTCTATTGGATTTATTTCATGTTTACATGATTTTCTAGTAGACTTTGGCATGAAGATCCAAATTAAAGATCCATTATCCGGAAGGCCCCAGGTCCCGAGCATTCTGGGTAACAGGTCCCATACCTGTACTTCTAAGTATGAATGCATTCAGGCTAACTATTTCTTTATCATTTTGCAGTTTACCACATTGATGCATTTTCTAACAAGGAAGATTATCCAAGGTAAAGGTAGGGCTCTGCCAATGACTGTAAGGTGTGTTGCTTAGCAACAACCTGGCCTTCTCACTCTTTGCTATGCAATATTACAGCCAGCAGCATACCTCCTTATTGCTTCACTAGCCTTCAAAGTCTTCCCCTTATTGTTTTATCAATGAACCATTTGAAGTTTGATTTTCTAAATCTCAGTATCTCAGTTCTCAAAAACGCATTAAGTGCATGTTTTGTTGATTTGCCTACAATATCAAACTTGAGTTTAATGGGTGATCCTTAGCTGGGCATGGAAATGCATTTGAACGCTTTCTTGGAATTTTCTGAGCACTGACTAATGTTCTTTGCTTTGCTATTGATTCTACCACACAGAATAGAATAATGAAAGATACAAAAGGACTGCAGGCAATAGAAGGCAGAAGCCTTATTGGATCCATAACTTTGAAGATCTGCTTCTTTGACTTTGTTTCCTTGCCCCCTAGGAGTAATGCCGTGGATGGTCATAGCATATTAATTAGTTACTGATTTACATTATGCCTCTCCTTCTGTTCAAGGATACACCTAAGGCATGTTCTAACAGGCTTCTTTTACATGGATCGTTTCAGACTGGCCACACTTGTGTTGGAGCAGTTGGAATGTTAAAAGTGTTTTGTCCATTATTTATAAAAGGAATGGTGTTCCTGCATAAGCACACCTTCCACGTACATTGATGACAACCCTTTTCTCTTTGCCATGCCCAACTCTCCAAACAAGTGTCCACTATCTGTTTGGGGTAGCAGTATGTGATGCCCAAGTTTTGTGCTATATTGATATTAGATGTAATTAACCTGCTCAGCCTTCTCCCTGCCTTTAGAAAGACACAACTGACAGATTACTCCCCATGCTGAGCTCTTTGGTAGCTTGGCAGCCTTTCAAAATATAACATCAGCAGCCCAATAGCCACTTTGCTAAACTCACAGAGATGTCCTAATGGGCATGGCCTCCAACTGCTCCAGGTCTCTGTTTTTCTTAGCTCACAGGCTTAGTTGATGATTCAGTGGTTAATTTTACATATGATATTATACAAGTTCCCCAATATATACAATATATCACATAAAAGACCTTCACATTTCTTTCTAGCTCATCAGACCCTTCACAGCCATAAGGAGCCTTCGAGCTGAAACTTTACGTTGGTAACAACGTCTGTTACTAAATGAAGAAGGTGGATGGCTTCTCTTTAGATCTACCCCTGCTGGACTTACAAAGGAAATACCAAGTCACAGGTTCATCTATACAAAATGCCATATCTACTGTATTATTCTGGCATGGGTTCCATGCAGTAAGAACTAATGGATTTTAACAACCAGCAGACGTTGACTCCAAACTTTCCAGAAGACAAAGTACAGGTATGGGATGTGTTATCCAGAAAGTTCAGAATTACGGAATTGTCATCTATGGTTTGAACTAATCAATACACAATACATTGTTTTCATAAAATTACTTGCTTTGCCATTTTAGTTTTCTTACCTGCTGATAATTCTAGTTATAAACAATAGCTGTCGTTTTAAAATCGTTGTTGAGACTTTCATAAACAATCAATACTAGTAAGAGAAAAATAGAATTAAAAATGATTTGTCTAAAATTTAATTTAGAGCTGTAAAATATGCGAAATGCTGTTTGCCTGACAGAAATGAACTACTGTAGAACAGACAGACTTGTGCAAAGTATTACTTACCACAGTCCTGTTCAATAAAACACACATACATAGTATTAATGGCATTGACTTCAGGGGACCATATTCCTTAAGAGCTGTTTTTCGAAGTGATCAAATCAGTGGATCTGAGTCTGATTTTGCTACCCATGCGCTAGGCCAAATTGGGCTAAACCAATTGATGGCCACTCTTTTTGAAGTTTTGAATACTTTCGTGTTAGCATGTTAAAGAAAAAATTCACCTTTAAATTAATTAAATGTATGATGCAGACCGTGGTACTCAATTTACAGTTGTTTTTGTGGTTATTGAAAACATTGACTTCAAATATTTTCTTTTAACTGCATTTTGGTAAAAACAGGAAAAATTATTTTACACCTGGCAACCTGATACAGTATATCTGTGGCTAGCTTTCTTTCATATACTTAGATATTGTATACATCGCAAATTGATTTCCAAATCCTGACAGACAACAGCTGCCTTAATCAGAACACAAAAACTATTTTTTTTAGGAGCAAATCTGAAAATAATTATATTTTGGCTGAATGTCAGAATTCATTTCCTTTTAGAACTTTCTCCTTCCTAATACCAGCATTATTATTTAATCATAGAATGGGTTTTCTTATATAAATATGACCGCGTCCCAGTTTTCTCCATTGTGAAAATATTTAGCAATAAGATCATGCATTATCTTCTCTCTGGACGCAAATATGCAACTGACAGCACCAAGATACAAAATGGGATTCTGATTCTGAAATTGAATGATTTTTCTGCTCTTACAAATTGAAAATATGGTTATGCACTGGTAATTAGGGGTGAGCAAATTTTTTGCCTGAAACAAATTTGTGGTGACAATTTTCATAAATCCATGGTAGAATTTTGCCATGACTTTTTGTTTTGGTAGAGAAATCAGATTTTTTAAACAATAAAAAAAAAAAAAATGCCCATTGTATTTGGCGCAAGGAAAAGCACAGACATAATCTCATTTCGTGAGAGAAAAACCATTCACTGACCAATGCATTTTGCACCAGAAAAAAACTTGAGGAAATAAAAGATTGTGGCAAAAACATAGTGCATGTGCATGCGTACACACTCGGAGCAGCTGCGCGTCGGCACAGCAGGTATGACCCTGATCACTAGTGGTAGTCACAAATATTCCTACATTTTTATACACTGATACAGTGTGTGTGTGTATATTAAATATATAATTTTTTTTTTCAAATGAGTATCCGCACTCCAAGGCAAACCGCTTCTGCAAATGGAGGGGTGCCCTGTAATTTTGTATATACCAATTATTAGTGATGGGCGAATTTGCGCCGTTTTCGTGAAACGGCACCGGCGTCTTGTTTTTGACGCCAGCGCCCGTCTTTTGACGGCGACGAAAATTTTTTTTTTACGCCGGCAAATTTTTTCGGGCGAATTTTCGCGGGCGTTTCGCGAATTTATTCGCTGGCGGCGAATCGCGCCGATTCGCCGTGAATTGGTGCCTGGCAAATAAATTCGCCCATCACAACCAATTATCTTCAGACCAGCACTTTCTTTAAAAACTCAATTGCTTATTATTTCATGGTATCAAATGCCCGACGTTTCGGTCCTCATTAGGACCTTTTTCAAGGATCCTGAAAAGGAGTGCTGTTCTGAAGATAATTGGTATTATTCCTGCAATATTCCTTCTTTACAGTTATGCATAACATCTAAGGCATCAGTTGTGTAACTACCCGTGGGATCAGCGGGTGCGACTGCACTTGGTCCACCCTCCAGTAGGCCCCACCAGAGTCACTGCAGCCACTACAAGAAAATCTGAAAGTAAAGGCGTGCATGTGGCATGTGTCCTGGTGGGAGGATTAGACTGGAGGCCACAGGCTAGATGCAGTTTTGGCACACAGCCCGTGGTCCCCTTATTATGCCACTATAAGCCATTCTTCAGATGTGATAAAGGCACCTGTTGAGGAAATACACAGGCTCTTAAATGTTTATATTTTATTGTTTATTATTACTAGGGATATACAATAGTATTGTATATTTCTCTTAACCAACATTCCAATTTCCAGTGTCAGCAAGTGGAGAAACATCGCCATAACCATTATGAGAATGAACCGCACTACAGAGTGTTATCTTTTCACATTTTCCCAACTGTTGGACTGAAATGCTGAAAAAAACAGATTGCTTAAAATAAAAGCTTCTATGCTCATTTTAATTATTTATGGCCAAGAGCAACATTTTTGTGTTTATGAAGTTGAGAAATCAGGATGCAGTCAGAGAATACAGCGTTTTCATTACCACAAAACAAGTCTTTCATATAAATAAATAATACAAAATACCATTTAAATTGAGATGTTGCAGAGATGACTGTCTGGGTTTCAGAATGTATAATGTAACATTTGATCTTAATCAATAGGATTCACTCTGCTGGACTTGTGACAGTACAGACATTGTTAGGAAGTCTTATTGATTTACATCCCCCTGCAATCCTTTCCATCAACTTTCAGTCCTTCTGTTGATGAATATAATGACCGTGTTTGCATAGGGCACAAAATATTGATTGGCGTATAGATATTAATGCCATGGCTTGCATTTAACAAGTCCTATTTTTACTTCTGTACTTGTCATGTATTGAAAGAATTTGTTTTGACATCTATGGTTCATGCCAGAGGCAGGGGCCTACTCACAATCAAAAAATGTAGGCTGTTTGTAAGGACCACCTGTCATGATACCCTCAAGGCATGGCATATGGTGCACATATTGTGTGTGTGTGTATATGTTCGTTCTAACTACTTTTTGAAAGGCTTCTGTAATAATTCTGGATAATATTACCAGCGAAATTCGAAGAGCAGAAGTGTCACCTGTTATTCACAGTACCTTGTACTCGATCCCAACTGAGATACTATTAATCTTTATTGGAAGAAAAACCAGCCATTGGGTTTATTTAATGTTTACATGAGTTTCTAGTAGACTAAGGGCAGGGGCACACAAGCAGATTCGAGATGATTTAGTTGCCTGGTGACTAATCGCCTCTTCTGCGGGGCGACAATCTCCCCGAACTGCCTTCTGCCTGCTATAATGAGAGAACATCAGCGCCGATGCACTCGCGGCGCTTTGATTTCTGAAGTTGCCTGAATTTTCCTCGTGAGGCAACTTCGGAAATCGAAGCGCTGCGAGGGCATTGAAGCTGGAGTTTTCTCATAATAGCAGGCGGAATACAGGGGGAAGGCAGTTTGGGGTGTTTGTTGCCCCGTAGAAGAGGCAATTAGTTGCCAGGTGACTAAATCTCCCCGAATCTGCCCGTGTGCTCCTGCCTTTAAGGTATGAAGATCCAAATTATGGAAAGATCCATTATCCAGAAAACCCTAGATCCAGAGCATTCTGGATAAGATGTCCCATACCTGTACTGATATTATATTTATGTATAACTTTATTTGTAAAGTGCTGTTAAGGAGCCGCAGTGCCATACAGTGCATAAAAGTGCAATGTACACACAGGGAGGACAAGTCAGACAAAAAATGCCATAAATATACACTGTACACAAAGCTCATATAAGGGCACAGTAGGAAGGAGGTGTTTGCCCCGTAGAGCTTACAATCTAAGTGGGTGAGTGGATAACATACAGGCACAAATTGGAGGGCAAAAAGTGTACAAGGTAAGGACATTGTCCAATATGTGCCAGGATTCGACTAATGTTCTAGTGCTTCAAAAGACTCCTAAGGGGAAATGTAAATAAAAATCGCAAGTGTTATTTAAAATGCCATTTTTGCAAATGTTTAGCACTGCTTGCAATGTAAAATCATTCAATGGCTAATATTACATTGAGCACCTGCTCTGTAGTTTTGTTAAATATTTTGTTACAAGAAATGCTTTGCGATTGCGAAATTTTATTACATACACTGCGAATGTTCTCAAGCCATTTGGTCATTGAGGTCTTTAACCACAGTCAAACAGGACGCAAACATGGTTGATAAAGCTCGCAAGCATCTTAGCGCAGGTTTTTGCACTAACAATAGATATTACATTCCCCCATTAGTTTTTTTTTCTTGAAGAGATTGAGAGAGCACTCCTTACAAAGGGATTCAGGGATGGAATTCCAGAGTTAAGGAGCAGCAAGATAGAAAGGTTTAGAGACCAGACGTGGCAGTGGATGGTAACATTTTTACAATGCTAAACTCCTGTCAAACTCACTGCCTCTATCTTGTAAAAGGGTGTCAGTATTATAGGTATGGGACCTATTATCCCATTATGCTTGGGACTTGGGGTTTTCCAGATAATTTGCATCCCCATATCTTAAGTCTGCTAAAAAATCATTTAATCATGAAATAAACCAAATAGGATTGTTTTGCCTCCAGTGAGGATTAATTCAAGTACAAGGTACTGTTTTACTATTATAGAGAAAAAGGAAATCATTTTTAAAAAATGTGAATTATTTAAATAAAATGGAGTCTATGGGAGATGGCCTTCTTGTAATTAGGAGCTTTCTGGATAACGGATTTACAGATATCCTATTACTTTGTAAGCTTACCAGTTATGTAAATTATATTTGTTCAAATTGAAAAAGTGAGTTAAAAAACAAATTAGATGAATAAGTATCAACATGACTACTTAATAATATAGCAGATGTGGCTTTGGCACCAGCACTGTGTGAAGCAGTGTAAATGTAAGATCATCTAATAAATTCCTGTAATATTTATGGATAAGTATTTAACTGTCCAAAAACCTGCTTTGTGGTTTCCTCCATCTCCTCTAGGTGCATGGGAAAAAACTCTGCCATTTCCATTAATCATTTCTGACACTCACATCAGGGCAATAGCCACTATGTTAATAACACATTTCACAGGTACCTGCTCTGCAATTCGTCTCACGTTAATTAACCTCCAGTGGGTTTTGTCACAGATATCAGCTCCATTCACTTCCCCAGGTATCAGGTGTACTTGTATTGTTGCAAATGTCACAGGTTTACTGTAATACGACTCAACTAAACTACATGTGCTGTGAAGCAGTTTATAAATCAATTGTTTTGTGTTTATGGAAGAACCTTTTAATGAGCTTTTATGAAAAAAAATGTCTTTGCTCCCCATAACCTTTTTATATTTTAATGTGGAACACTCGGACCATAACACACATCACACATGTTCTCTACACACATTTTACCTTCCTTGGTTATCCACAAAGATTGGACCCCCTACATTATTTATGCAATACCACCTGCAAACAATGTTTATTTGTCTCACTACAACTCTGATTTCTAGTTCTCTACTCTGGACTCATACAAACCTTCTCAAAGCACAACACTACACTAAAAAAAACCTGTATATTATAACAGATCGTATACAACCTACTCCAGAATATAAGGTCATTAGAAGTGTAACACCCCTAATTATGCAATAAGTACAATCAGCAGCTCACCACAACAAAGAGCCTGGATTTCTATAGAGTTGCAGGGACAGTAATAGAACTACATTTCCCAGCATGCAGCAGAGCTTAGGACCCTTGGGACAGTAGCAGATATATGGGTAACAAGGTTACCCATATAGAAACATATCAATGTATTAGTCCTTCAGCCAACAGTTCCAAGAATATTTAGAACAGAAAAAACATTTTTACTAGCACCAGACTGGGCCAACAAAGCACTGGGAGAAAATCCTGGCACCCTAGACCAACAGCATTCCCTGCAGTGAGATTTGGTGGCTGCAGACAATGGCAAGGAAGAGGAAGTACCTGATGTGGTTGGAGGTACAAGTCCCCCTGCAACATTTTCATGCCTGCCATAGAGGGGAAGCACCACAGAGTGACACAACCACACTTAGGGGCTAATTTAAGAATGATTGAGCCTTCTGGTACTAAAACCATGCAAGACTTCCTAAACTATTTTGTGGATTCTTCATTCAAATACCTCGGCTTCCTGTGAGCAGGTGTTTTTCCTCCAGGATTTTCATTTTTATTTTTGGTCAGGAGAAAAAAACCCACTCTGCAGGAGGCCAAGTTATTTAAAGTAAGAAACCATGTGTAAGTTTAGCAACTCTCATATAGTTTTAGTGCTAAATGCTTGAGCCCGAAGGCTCCAGTATTGTTAAATCTGCTCCCATGTTAATTTTTGCAACCACCATGTTTTATACACACAGGAGTTCCCTCTAACCTTCTATATTTGGCTTTGACCCTCAGGCCAGAAATATGCTAATGCAGAAAGCCCAGGTGTATGTTGTAACAGCCTTTACAGTGTGCCATGGTCTACATACAGCTGTTAACATTTGGTATCCTGTTCCGTATTATTTCTGGCTGGACATGAATGATTTCTGACAACCATATGGTAAAACTGTACTTATGAATTAGACAAAAAAATTAATTATGCAAACCAATCAAAAGAATGTAGCCAGATTTCTTCATAGAAAGTGGATTTCAAATAAAAGGATTTGCATGGTACAAATCCAGTGTCCCTGACTTCATGCCTAATCACCAGATTAACAACAAATATATTCAAATCTCTGAAATAAGTACTTTGTTTAAGGGAAAGCAAGGCAGAAATAGAAAATCTTTCTGTTCCTGTTCAGATAGCTGCTGCTGTAAAATCCCAGTCCCCCAGAAATAAATAAAAAACAATAGTGCCTGAACTTTTGAGATAAATAAAAATGGGTCAGCTATTGCAGGAAAACAAAATATAAGATTGAAGAAAGAAACATCTATTACTATTAGTTCTAATGTTGGATGTCTCTTATTTTTTTCCCAAAGATTATAAATATAATTCATTTAGCTGAATGGCCAAAGGCTTACCCTAAACCCCAAAGGAAATGTTTGGGGCAGTAGAAATGCCACACAGTTTATTAATTATTAATACTGTTATAGCAGCTTCTCCAACATTAAAGGAGTTTATTTACTCCACAACTACCAATGCATTTCATTTTTATAGGAAAAATTAAAGGTCACTGAGACTGCAGATATGAACATCTTATCAGCAATTCTCAGTTTCCTAGCACAGCCCAGCACCACAGGGCCATTTCAGCTGTGATTTTAGGTTCCAACACCGCTTAAAATGTGAGATTCACTTTCTATATAGGGAGTGATCTGTGCCTTGGTTTCTGTTGGATATAACTGCAATATAATGGGAGTACTTTTCAATTTTTTATGGGTAAGTTTTCAAGAGCCAGTCTCTACCTTTATCAGCCAGGGAACAATGATACTGCGAGAAATTAGATCTCACAGGGGAAGACTGAACCCCTTAACAAACTATGTAATCTTACTGTGTAAAAACATTTCCCACTTATACTACCCCTATACAAGCAAATATTGACGATCTATTACTTTCCATAAAAAGTTAGCTGTGCAGGAGCACAATACAAAAATAAAAGTTAAGACAAATTGCAGAGTTGCTAAGCACAGGCCATTCTATAACATACTAAAGGTTAACTTAAACGTGAACTACCCCTTTAACAATCACTAACAACCAAAGGCTGCTGGAAGATTAAGCTCACCAGCAACCAGGCTGTATATTAGTATTTTTTTTGTATTTTTGTTTACTATACTCACTATCCAACAAATGCAGGGCCTTCAACAAACAAAGGCACAGTATAGTTTATTTACATTCTCACTGACCACCAGCTTCCTACATGGTGTATAACATAACAAAGCTAGCATTGAACCTTCATTGCTTTATCTCCTGTGGTCTAGTAAATTTGTGTGAATCAATGATCTGTATAAGCAAACACATTGATTTTCTATAAATCTCTTTGTTTCCCAAGTACTCCATGCTTTATTAGAAAACACATCACAAAGGTGTAATCATTCAGAAGCATTAACTGTCTATCACTGAAGAAACAGAACAAATAATTAGAGAGGTGAAACATCTGTTAAATGGATAACACTGGTATAGCCAGATATTCAAACTGGTCAATATTTTAAATTATTTTAGGAGATTAAATTACATTACATTTTTGTTTCATTTTGAATTGAAATATTATGCAGCATTGTGTTACAGAGCAACCCCATTTGTAATAAAAGGCACAAACGTTGCCCATGTACATTAACTCAGAATAACCAAAATTTATTTATTTTTTTTTGCTTTTAAACAGGAGACCATAAATGATTTCTGCAGACTGGTTGCTATAGGCATTTAGAACTATATGACATAACCCTGTAAGAATGCAATTACAAGTAGCAGCAACTGGATATAACAGAAGGTGCCAATTATGATGACTTAAGTTAATATGAACGTATATCCTACTTAAAAGGCTAAATTTTTGTTCTGTAGCCCAAAGGTAAATGGAAAGCTAATGGAAATGAGTTACCTTGTATTATAATACATGTATGTTCAATCATTAATTTTAACTTTTCCTTGTATTATCTGCCTTAGTTATTGTCAGTAGCAACGGGAAAGCACATTCTTTGAGTGGTCCAAAAGGAATTAAAACTGACAACATCACACCCAGAGATTATAATGAGGAGAGCAGGTTCTTGTAAGACTTTAAATCTCAAACTATTGTTAGACTGCAAGAGATGCTACTCCTTTTCTAAAATATTCCACAAAAAAGTTAGTTATATTAGCTTTATCACAAATGCAGAATCTGTTTGGGGGTGCCAGGCCTATTCATAAATTCCTTTCTTTCATATACTGTATATTAAATAAGGTTCTAAAGATTTAATATGAATTTGTTCAAAAAAACCTGCCCACCATATGTAATAAAAGGCATCAGGTGCAGTAACCCATAGCAACCAGTAAGATGCTTGCTTTCAAAGATTAAATGCTTCCTGCTGATTGTTAGCTATAGGTGATTAGACCAGTAGCAAACCTTGCAACTGTTATTACATTTCCCCATTTTTAAGATAATCAGATTTACCAATAGGCTGGTTTTACTTCCAATAAGGATTAATTATATCTTAGTTTGGATAAAGTACAAAGTACTGTTTTATTATTACAGAGAAGAAGGGAATCATTTATAAAAATGTGGATTATTTATTATTAAATGGAGTCTATGGAAGACAGCCTTTCCCTAATTCATAGTCCACTATTATGGTTTTCCGGATAACAGATCCCATATTGATATTGTTCCTGGTAAAATGACCAGTGATGCAAACTCTTCATTAAACTGGAGAGGTGTGGGTATATAGAGTTAGGTCTATATAGGTCTATAGCCAAATATTTACATAGGAATAAAACAGCTTTCACTTTTATTTTTCAGTTTGGTGACAGGGCACATTTCGAAGTGAAGATCACCATAGTCCACTAGTGTGAAATTCCGCCACTCTCCATTCATTTCTATGGGATTTTTAAAAGAGTATTTATCAACTGGTGAAAGTGAAAGTTCACTCTTTGATAAATATGCCTTTAAAAAAGAGTGGTGGGATTTCACACTAGTGGACTGTGGTTATCTTTAACTTCACTCTTTGATAAATATAACCCTATGAGTGGCAGGTGAGTATCGGGTTAAGTAAAACAGACCAACATTGGAGATCTTTCAGATTCATACTGGTGCAGAACTTTGAAGATGGAATTTGATTTTCAGACTTTAAACTATATTTACCCAGTAAAAAGTTTTCTAGAAACTTTTATAATAATTCCTAGCATTAAAGAAAAATGTTCTCACCTGACTAAATGACACAGATGTGACAATGCACCCAGATATATTGATTCATTCAGAATGCAGTAATTGCTGCTGCGGCATACACGGTTATTACATATTCTTGTTTGCTGTCATATTCTCATTCTACTTTTATTAAATGTAAATGTGTCCTAGGAGGAACAGTGCATTCTAAGAGGAGCCTTCCCCCTCCCCTGTATACGTAGTCACATGTAGCTACACAGTAAAATTTGCACTGGTGATTTAACATCTACAGAAAACAAAGTATATTATTTCATGTATTAATGGGGAAGGACAATATAATCAATGATGACTTTAAAAGTTGTGAAAGTTTTCAGTCTTTCATAACAGGGAAAATTGTCCATGCTTTGTGTCCATCCATAAGGGAATATAACTATAAACTACAGTAATTAGATGTATACATTTCTTGCTGTTGCAGCCAACAAGGCGACACAATAAGTATATTCGTGATGGCAGATATATCTCTGCCTTCCATTTATTAGTTGTTACTCGTAATGTAATGGCATGCTCCTGATGGATATTCTCTAGACCAGTGGTCCCCAACCAGTAGCTCGTGAGCAACATGTTGCTCTCAGACACCTTGGATGTTGCTTCCTGGCCCCTTGGATGTTGCTCCACGTGGCCTCAAAACAGGTGCTTATTTATGAATTACTAGCTTGTAGGCAAGCTTTGGTTGCTTAAAAATAAGATCTACTAAATGATCTTCCTCTAGGTTGACTGGCCACATTGAGGCTACCAAATAGCCAATCACAGCCCTTATTTGGCACCCCAGGAACCTTTTTCATGCTTGCGTTGCTCCCCAACTCCTTTTACATCTGAACGTTGCTCACACGTAAAAATGGTTGGGGACCCCTGCTCTAGACAATCTCAGTTCCTCTCCTATCACTTCACTCTTGTCTTCATGCTTAGTGTATCATAATCTCCATTTGTCTAGTCAGGCTTCCTATGTGGAAGCACAGCTAGACAAATGTCCACAATGAATTGCTCCAGTTTTAAGTAAAGTAACCCATCATTATTTGTGAAGGACTTGCAGGATTGACTTGATCGTTTAAAGAATGAAATCTGGTCAGTCATTGAATAGACTAAAGGTGGCCATTAGTGATGGGCGAATTTGCGCCATTTCGCTTCGCCGAAAAATTCGCGAATTTCGCGCGAAATTCGCGAAACGGCGAAAAATTCGCGAAACGGCGCCGGCGTCTCGTTTTTGACGCCGGCGCCCGTTTTTTCGACACCGGCGCCCGTTTTTGGAATTTTTGACGCGAATTTTCGCGGGCGTTTCGCGAATTTATTCGCTGGCGGCGAAACGCGCAAATTCGCCGCGAATTTGCGCCTGACGAATAAATTCGCCCATCACTAGTGGCCATAGACGTTACTATTACGATCTTTCCTGGAAAAGATCTTTCCAGGAAAGATCATTTGTTTAAATACACGTGTGTAGAGCTGAATCTTCAGCTATACAGGTAGAAACAATTACTAAATTATAATACTAATTGCATTGGTTCCTGAGCTGTCACGTACTAATAATCAGAATTAATTTCTAATCAACCTTGTACATTAATATTCTATATATACAGTATATTATGAGTCCAACCCTAAGCTCTGGTAAGTGACAGCAGCACAGAGCATGTGCATAGATTATGCAGAAAAGAAGATGGGGGGGCTACTGGGTTCATCTTCAGAGGCACATATCTTCTCTGCTAAAGGGCTGTGATGGCTTTGGGTTGGTAGAGAAGGCCAAATCATGATGTGCAGCATTTCTGTCCTACTTCTTTGTAAGCTTTAGTTCACCTTTAAGCAAATGTTGTGTTTCCTCAGATGTCTATTGATATCTTGAATTTAGGCAGGTGTGGGATAATGAAGAAGCTGCAAAAGTCAGTCTATAGAATGGCAGCAGATTGATCAATGGGTGTGGTAAGAGTTTTTATGGTATTATTATTTCTTGTAAATATAACAATCCACAGCAAGAGCAGCCTAGGCCCATGTAAAAAGTATGCCTAGTCCTGAGTTTAGTATTAATCTCACAAATTAAATTATTTAAACTTGTAAGATGAACTGGTCCAACAATTCAAACAAACTGTAAATTTATTATGCATCCACATGAACATGGGCTCTTACATTAGTATTCTACTTTATATATACTTAAATGGTGCTAACAGACAGGTTAATAGATCAGTGCAGAGCATGGTAAGGGGTTGAACAAGGCCTCAGTTCTGGAATACACAGGTATCTATAAAGAAGCAGTTCTTGGACTACTGCTAATTGCTTCTAAAAAGAAAGGAAAATAAAGACATAAATAAATAGCATCAAAAATGATATACTTTTAAGAAATAGTTACATCATTTACTTTAATGTCCTCTTACTGAGCAAATTATTTTGTGAACACCAAATATACAAAAGTGTATCATCCAAATGATAATTTTTTTGCACAAAAAGAGGAGCATTAGCTTACTTTATATTACTTTGCTGGCAGCATTATTTTGATTGCAGTACATTTACTAGAAATGCATTATGGGGGAAAGCAAGATAACACTGAGCATTGTTCTGCTATTGAAAGAGATTGTGAAATTTCTGCTATATTGTTCATATTTCCCATCTTCCTGTTTTGCTTTTAGCTCTGGAATAGCTTTTGGCCCTTCTACAATGTACCTGTAAATGAATGAATGTATTCTTTTGCTCGTTTCCATTTTTCAGACATCTATAAGTGAAGCACGTATTATATGGAAGCAAGGCTTTGCCCTTTTGTTATTGTGATGTTACAGTGTTTGGGGTCTCTTATTTAAGTTTACACCGTGTAATGATTAATGAGCCAGAAAAGGTCTTTTCCATTTTCCCTGTCTGTTATCTGCATATTCTTCTTTTAATCTTGTATAAGATGTAGGGGATGTTCTCTGGTTGATGTATGCTATTAATTTTGACCTTTGTGAGACTTGTAAAGAAAAAAATGTTTTCTACTTTCAATTATTTGGAATTTGTTAAACAGGTATAGGATCCATTATCCGGAAACACGTTATCCAGAAAGCTTCGAATTACGGAAAGGCCGTCTCCCATAGACTCCATTTTATCCAAATAATCCAACATTTTAAAAACAGTTTCCTATTTCTCTGTAATAATAAAACAGTACCTTGTACTTGATCCCAACTAAGATATAATTAATCTTTATTGGAAGCAGAACCAGCCTATTGGGTTTATTTAATATTTACATGATTTTCAAGTAGACTTAAGGTATTAAGATCCAAATTACGGAAAGATCCATTATTCAGAGAGCCCCAGGCCCTGAGCATTCTGAATAAAAGGTCCCATAACCGTATACTGTAAGTATGTTATACATTGCTCTATGAGGTGTTACCTAAACATTTATTTATATAAACATATGTTTCCCTTTCATGGTACAGAAAATTATACCACTGGGTCTGGGGTCCATACAGTACCAGATTACAATATTGACATTTTGGACTCCAGGAGGCCCCACATCTGTCTCCATTACATTGCTGGGGCTGCCTGTATGTCATATGTAGGCAGCAATTTGTATCATATAAGCCCAAATGTGATCCCCAGTATCATGTACCATAGCATTGCCAGACCAAGCTGGCTGGACATCTTAGGGAACCCAACTGGCCACCTTGCCCCAAGGTGTAGGGGACAAGGGCCCAGACAAGTGGTAGGAAGGCAGAAGAGGTACTTGCCTAGCGCTCCCCAACTGTTGCCCCTTAGGCACTTATCTCTTCTCTCTACCCCTAGTTCAGGCCCTGTAACATAGTACTGATCATAAAGAGGAAGAAAGACATTCACTTAATGCTATAGACAGAGCAGCTGCCTCGTCTCTGATATTGCAGGTACTGGGGTCACCGTATATTTGTTTAGCTATTTATATTGGTACAGATATCATTAAAAAAAGTAACGGGTATCATGTAGCAAACAAGCCCCAATATATCCAACAATATACAGTACTGCATATTCTAATATCAAAATAAGAACAGTAAGCTATAGTATAGGTTAGATCGAGTACTGGTAATTTCTTTCTGTTTTTCGAGTACTAACTGGCACTTGCCTTCTACTATGAACTGAACTGAACCAGCCTGATGTTCCACAGTTCTGTAGCATGCCTTTTTGTTGGCATAATATGACATAAGTAACTCATCTGAAATCTCATATTCACCCTTAAAAAATACAAAACCACCAATATTAGCCTAAGACAGCTGAGAATAAAACCGTAAAAACCAAAATTTTAGCCTGAGTTCTTAATTTTGAAGTTTAAGTAGGACAGATTAGAATATGTAATTACTGGCTCGCAAGCTATTACTCAGTGATGAGTTAATACATATTAGTAGTGTCCATGAAATGAATATTACTTTAGATGAAAGCCATCTATTTGAGGACCAATTTATTGTTGTACACATCATGCCATAATCCTCTGTCTGGATGATAATGACACCCGCTGGCAGAAATAGAGACACACTATACTAAGGCATTCACAGACACAAATGCACAAGAGCTGTTTGCTTGTCGGAGCCCTGGATGAATTATTATACTTTAACGATATGAATATAGGAATGAACACATACATTTTCTACTTCATTTCATTCTGATTTTAATTATTTGCCATGTAGAAGTTAATCATTTATTTTAGAGAGCTGATATGCCAAATAATAATCATTTTTGTTATTAAAAATTAGAAACAATGAACTAGTAGCTAGCATTATTAATTACAAAGTGCCTTGAATTAGGACACACAGAAATCATCCTAAAATTGAAATTTAACCCTCTCACAAAGACCTGATTTAAAACATGGGTTCCACAGATTTTTATTTGTATAGCCTGTGTAATATAGTATATTTACATAACAAATCATATTCCTGCTCTATATACTCTATTTCTATAGCTCTATGCATTTCTATATTCTGTATTGAATTGCCCCCTCTGGACTTTTTTTTTTTTAATCCTTTACTAATGCTGGTTTACTATTATACATTGCCTTGCCACAAACCTGTCAAAGAATGGGCTGAATTATGCAGCAAATCTCTATTTAAATTAGAATAAAGTTAGAAAGAACATCATTCTGCAACTTAACATACATACAGACTCCTTGTCTCCTAAAAAAAGAACTTTTCTGCAGCTGTTTGAATACTACGGTACCATGCATTACCATTTTATTACATTTTATTACCATTTTATGCCTATTACTGCCACAAACATACTGAATTTTTTAAAAAGTCATACATTTTCAAACCTCACGTGGTTCTTTTTCAGATGTATCTAAGAACAATCAAACTGGATTTTAGCTTTTTTTTTTTTTTTTTTTTTAGAAACTCTCGAGCTTGATGTTTCAGCAGCTGCCTTGTTACTAGGGATCAGTTTACCATGGCAACCAAGCAATAGTTTAAAGATATGTACAAGAGGTCCTGAGTAAAAAGATAGGTAAGAAACAGTGACAATAAAATTGTAGCATCATAAAGCATTTTACATTTTTTTAGTGCCAGGCTTAGTGACCCCCCCACATTTAAAGTTGGAAAGAAGGTTTTTATTCAAAACTACAATGAAAAAACGAAACATTCTATAACATACTAAAGTTTACGTAAAGGTCAGCAACACCCTTGAAAATACCCTACATTTTCTTATTAACTTGAACCTTTGTAGTATCTTAGATTTCCCATTTATAAATGTATACTTTTTAATATTCTGGTACTTCCACATTTATTGAAAGTCACCCTGATAGCAGATGGCAATTTTATTTTAAGCCAGCCAGCTTCAATGACAAGACTGTATATCATTTTCTATGGGCTGAAAGTTTGTTCATTTACCAAGTAAAACACCTCCCCAGGACATGAGAAGTGAGAAACAAAATGAAAGCCTTGGAGGCTTAAAGTACCTACTACATACTTTAGTTATTTAGAAAAATAGAGAACCCCAGGAGTGCCAGACCTAAAAGTTCCCAATGCAAGATCCACAGGGATTTGAGTAATTTAAAGAAAATGAAGATTATAACCCAGAGCAATATACATACGTAGAGGTGCAGATGGACTGGGAAACACTAAGCTTGCACATCCATAAATCAGATCATCTTGACTTTGCTGTGAGTTGATCACTAATATTAAAGCCTCTGAGTACAAAGTGGAAGCTACTATTGCACATTGATGTAGCAAAGTTAAAGAAAAGCATATTTTCGGTAAACCTTTGCAATACCATTTCCATTTCACAGAGAAATTCATTCTAAGGGGCAAATTTACTAAAGGGCGAAGTGGCTAACGCCAGCGTGACGTAATTTTGTTACTTCGCCTATTTAACAATGGGCGCTGGCGAAGTTGCGCTATGGCGAAGGGACCCTAATTCACTAGCTGGTGAATTTTACTGAGCGTTATCTCTTGCGCCAGACTTGCCTTCGCCACCTCAGACCAGGCGAAGTGCAATAGAGTAGATAGGGATTGCTTCAAAAAAAGTTGAAATTTTTTGTAAGTCCCAAAAAACGCTGGCGTCTTTTACTTTTTTAAGTGTGATCGGATGAAAATGATCGTAAATTTTTTTGGGGGTTCCCTCCTTCCCCCCCTAATTTCCTAACATATTGCACCTAAACTATACAATGGGCACATGTATAGGGTAAAATAACTCTATTTTATTTTATGAAGCTTTCCCAGGCTTGTGTAGTGTAATGTATCTGCTGCTACATATACATCCATTGTACTTTAACTTGGCACCGTATGCAAATTAGGCATCGGCAGCGTAACTTCGCTTTGCTTGATGAATTAACGCTAGCGCAACTTTGCTACATTTCGCCTCCCTGAGCGCAACTTCGGATTGTAGTGAATTAACGGCGCCCTGGCGAAACTTTGCCTGTCGAAGTGTGGCGAATCCAATGCTGGCGCAACATTGAAGGTAAGTAAATTTGCCCCTAAGACTGCAGCTGGGCAGCTATCAACCAAGACAATTGTTCATTGGCATAAAACTGAGAAACTCAGCCCACCACAATTGATTTCCTAGCCTTGCTACCCTTATAGCAAAGAACCCCTCCCCCCTGCTTTCCTTGAGTAAATATAGTAAATTCTGAACTTTGTTCCTTTTCTTTGACTCTTTTTGTAGATACATGTTAATAAGGGTATTATAGATGAATAGATGTATTTTGATAATTTTTTTAGGGGCCCATTTACTTAGCTCGAGTGAAGGAATAGAATAAAAAAAGTCAAATTTCGAATGTTTTTTTTGGCTACTTCGACCATCGAATGGGCTACTTCGACCTACGACTTTGAATCGAACTAAAAATCGTTTGACTATTCGACCATTCGATAGTCTAAGTACTGTCTCTTTAAAAAAAAACTTCGACCCCCTAGTTCGCCACCTAAAACCTACCGAAGTCAATGCTAGCCTATGGGGAAGGTCCCCATAGGCTTTGCTATCTTTTTTTAGGTCGAAGAAAAATTGTTCGATCGATGGATTAAAATCCTTCGAATCGAAGGATTTAATCGTTCGATCGTTTGAACGAATTGCGGTAAATCCTTCGACTTTGATATTCGAAGTCGAAGGATTTAACTTCGACAGTCAAGTATCGAGGGTTAATTAACCCTCGATATTCGACCATAAGTAAATTTGCCCCCAAGTCTTTGTGAAAAATGTCAGCACTTTATAAAGGATAATTAAAACATTAAAAAACTTCCAGGGGAAAGGGGTATATGCCCTAGGCACAGGACTGCCAAATGCCCCTCCTCATCTTTCATCTGATAAACACATGTGCAGTAGCTGAAAAGGGGAGTGTCCTACTCCCTCAACTTTGCAGCTGGATTTAGCCTAAATTGTCTGACAGTGGACTCTATAGAGGCATCTAAGGGCTGCCCCCTAAAACAGCTGCCCTAGGAACAGGCCCTTGAGTGGCTATATATAAATACATCACAGGGGGATTTACTTTGGACACCCTGAGACTGCAAAAACTTCTGACTCCTGCCCCGATTATACAACATATTGTATGCCGTTTTAAAAAGGTTGCTACTAATATTTGTATATTAAGCCTTACATATACTTTTTTGAAGGTGGTGTCATTTATCTCAGTGAGTAGCGTACGTGCAGCAATTTTTAAATTCTTATTTTACTATGCATTTTTATGCATTCTTTATACAGACGGTTTTTGTATTGTTTGCTATACAATTATGCCAGACTGGCTATAAGCAAATAATAAAAAGGCAGAATAATATATTAGTCTCTTGAATACAGGATGGCTATAAATAAACAATTACAATATCTGTTGTTGTTTTCCGGAGGCTTTCTAGGTGGTTGGTAACACTAATAATTTGCTGACTTTTTTTTCACTGGATTTTTAAACAATGTATTTTGGCAGGAAATGCTCAGCATTCTGTGTTGGTTATTATTTAACTTCTAACCAGCAAGTAATGCCCTAAGCAGTAACAAAGTAAAGTTTAAATCTGTTTAGCTTGCTAGAAACTTTTTTTGCAACAAGCAAATATATAGGGCCAATATATCATCTTTTTACTATACATTTTTACAACTGTAATATTGTGTATTTATTTTCATTTAGTTTGTATTCTCAAGCTTTAATAATTGTCTCTCTTTGCAGTTATAGCCTTTCCTAAGCAAACATGCACTTGGGCATTAACCCATCACAACAAATCAAATTCTTCCTTTTATTGTTCTACCTGCAGCTGATTGAAAAATGCCAATCACCAACCGGTTCTGGCAATGGTCTAGGTATGATGTGCCATGTAAAGGCATGATCAGTTGGACAAGGCTATAAATGGTACTTTCTCATAGCCTGCACTAAAATATCCAACTTTATGGGTTAATCAAAAAAAGGGCTTCAACTTACTGGGTTTTCAGAACAATATAGTGATACTATTTCACTGATTTCTAAATGGATGTGCTTGATTCATGTATGCCTTCTTATATTCCAAAAGATATTTAAAATAATTTTCAACCATAGTTCCACAGAAAGGATTCTCTGGCACAACCATTTGTGAATAAGTAGCCTATAATGTTGATGTTTTTGCAGTTTTATAGAATCTAAAGGACAAGTAATGCACAAGCATAAATCTCTGTAGATTCAATAGGCCATTTGCATGTAGATGCTGTAGCAGCTTAGAACTAACACCTGTGGCTGATTCATGCTTAGAATGTCCTGGTTTTGTATAGGGGCTTATTGGGCAGATATAAAGGACAAATTCAATACAATCATAATAACTTGCTTATGCAACAGTGTGTCAGAAAAGACCTGGACTTCATCCCCAGCCCCCTCTCTTTTATGTTTTGGGGCTTTGGCCAACTTCCTGGAGGTATAGATCACTATGCACTTTTTAAAGAGGATAACAACTGATATAATATATTTAAAGAACTATAATGATATCATTACTAATAATCACTGTATAGCTATAGTTATTTTAGAAACAATTGACAGAGGCTGCTAATAAGTCAAAACACTACTAAATAAAACCCTTTCCTGTAGCCACTGGTACACTAGGGGGTATATTTATCAAAAAGTGAAGTTAGAGATCGCCACAGTGAACTTCTGCCACTCTCCATTCATTTCTATGGGATTTTTAAGTATTTATTAATGGGTGAAAGTGAAAGTTCATCCTTTGATAAATACATCTTTCAAAATGGAGGACTTTCACTCTAGAGGACTGTGGCCATCTCTAACTTCACTTTTTGATAAATATACCCCTAGGTGTTTGCCCTGGCATAGACATCGACACATATGCATACACCATGGTACGGGTTCGGTTATCCAGAAAGCTCTGAATTACTGAAAGGATGTGTCCCATAGACTCTATTTTATCAAAATAATCCATTTTTTAAAAAAAAAAATGATTTCCTTTTTCTCTGTAATAATAAAACAGTACATTGTACTTGATCCCAATATAATTAATACTAATTGGAAGCAAAATCAGCCTATTGGGTTTATTTGATGTTTACATGTTTTTCTAGTAGATTTAAGGTGTGAAGGCCCAAATTACAGAAAGATCCATTATTCAGAAAACCCCAGGTCCTGAGCATTCTGGATAATAGGTCCCATACCTGTACTGAATTACACAAAGAGATAAGGAACCTACAACTGTGATCACAGATGAGTTTCTCGCTCCCAATGAGGCAAACTTTGATCTGACCCTTAAGAATCTAACCTGACCTGACGTCATGAAGGTGAAAAGGCGCACTTCGCAAGAGAGACCCTAAAGCCTTGAGAAAGTCTTGCGAGACGAAACGCGCCGGCTGTGACGTCATTCCAGGGAGCCCAGCATCGCACGCACCTAACGCCGGCCACTATCATCACTTATGCGGAGCGAGTACATTGGAGCTGGAAATACCCAAGCCTACTTATGTGAGTGGAATCTTCTCTTTTAAGCTTATTTATTAAAGGTTTTTTTACACGATACTCATCTTTTCAAATAATAATGGATGCCAACAGCGCTTAGAAACAAGGGGCAACAATCTTATACTACGCAAGCAATACTTATAAACGTCTGTAAGTATAAAATCTGGAAACACCGTTGGTGTCATCTAAATGTGTTCTGGTTAAAGGGCAAATTAATCCCACAGGTGAAGGGAAGCAGATACTTGTATCCATTGTTAATTAACCCTACCCCCACTGTGGGTGTAATAATGAAGTAAGAAATACTACACTATATATTACCCTTTCTTTGTCTACCCTGAGCTTACAGTGCTGGTTTACTCTACACAAATTTCATTGCTGCTTATCCGAAGGAGAACGGATCATCCGAACCGGCAAGGGGAGTGAACTACAGAAATCTTGGATTTTTCATTGACTATAAAATTCTCGCTCCAAGTAGCCTACCCGTTGCACCACTAAGTTGACGTTTAAATGTCCATTGACTCACTAAACATGGCTAAAAATGAAGTTACCTTGCAGGTCTAAAACATCTATGCCCATCTGAAGTCTACAAAATGTTTCAGTCTGAAATAGCTCTCCAGTCCTTTGCACAAAGATGATAATGATTACAGAGAAGGTAGCACAACATGATGTTTTCACCTGTCTGATGAAAACAATTAAACCACCAATTCTGTGCACAGAGGTCCATAAAACGAACTGTAGTTCAGGATGCCTGTAGCTTAATGTAAATTAGCTAAATGGTGGAATAGCTACATCTGCCTGTATCCTGTAAGGGAGATGTCACAGTTGCTGCCTCATTTACCTGTACTTCTGGTACCCAGAGGACTGTGTTTCCACTGCCGTCAGCTAGTTTCTATTTATAAACAACACCATCTAGAGCGCTGTGAAAATTTAGATTACATTAGTGTATTAGACCAATGTAACTCAATTGCTAATTTCTCCTTCCGAAAGACTGATGCTTTAACTTTTCAAGGTTACTTTTAATAAAGTATGTTCAAAGAATTTAATTACCGTTAAGCCAAAAAGTGCATATACTGCGCTTTCATGCAGCCTTAATCGCAGGCAGCACAATTCCCAATTCAGATTCAGTTACTGTTAGAAACCCAAATGAGAGAGAAGCCAAAGGTTCAGCTATGGCATTATCGCCCCTTTCAATGCCTCCTGCACTATATCTGGAAGTTGTAACATGCTGATTTCCATTGGACATTAATTAAGGTTTCCTTTTATCAGCTTATCTGAGCCCTTCTTACATGTACAACAAACAACTGTAGATGCAGCGCACTTTGTAGTTCCAAAAATACTTACAAAACCCTTTAGTTCCTTTGATGAAGAAGACTGCATGAGACTATAGCCTCCTAAGGTGGAGCCAAACATCACCTCCTTATGGCTTATCTGCTAGCTTACCTTGTTCAGGGCTGAGGCATCTGATGGTGACCAGATCGTCCATATTTTCACAAACGATAACATTCAGAGACTATGATACAGCGAAGATAAGAAAAATGACACCTCACTGAGCTTCGCATGGTTCCGTAAATCTCTGCGTACAGAAGAACCTTCCTATAGATGCAACATATAAATTGCAATGACAGATTTAGAGCGGAATCCCCAGTGCTTGTTGATAGGTGAGAGTCAGCCATAACAGGAGGTAAATGAATGCTACGGTATTAGCCCTTTTTGCTGCTATTAGAATAGCAGGCCACCTGGGACAGTCTATTCTTTAGATTAACCCTTTAATTCCTTCCAGCTATAGCTATTGCCTCCTGTTTAAGGACGACTGTACAATACCTTTTCTTTATTTTTCTCATAAGTCAGAAGGAGATAAACAAACACAATATGTGGCTCCAAGAATACCACTGGGATACTTCCTTTTGTATGCAGCTGCTAACAATCCAGGCTATCACCAGAGGGTTGTTAGATCATTTTAACCAAAGCCTGATTAACACCTCCCACATTACACTTTCTATTCTCCACCATTAACATACATATGTCCACGGATTTCATTTCTGCACTAATGGTGCATTTTACTGCAGTTGATTGCTACGCAGAAGTGAGTGGTACAAAATGGGTGCACAAGCATTTGCAACATTTTCATATTTGCCTACATATAGGCAAAGATTATTTATGACATGTCGATTAGTGATGGGCAAATCTATCCTGCTTCGCTAAAAAAATTGCGAAACGGCATAAAATTAGCAAACGCATTGAAATCAATGGGCGTCAAAATAATTTTGAAGCGATCGACAATTTTTATACCCGCAACTATTTCGTCCAAATGCATTAAACTCAATTGGCGTCCCAATAATTTTGACTCACGTCAATTTTATTTATGTAGCTGCGAATGTTTCATGAGTGAATTTTTGCAGCAGTTTCACGAAAACATTAGTGGGCAGCGAAACAGGCAAATTTTCTGGTCAAGTTTTTTAGGCAGAAAACTCAAATTTTTATAGGGAAAAAAAACTAGAATTTTTAGAGATTTATTATACCCGAAAGCTGCTAAGAATACGAAAATACGCCAGCTAAAACCTGTCGAGGTCATGTAAAAGTCAATGACAGATGTCCCTTTTACAATTTGAAGATGTTTCTTCACATCATGATCTGCGCTGGTTTTCATGCGATAATTCAAAAAAGGCGCGGTCTTCAGGCTACAACTCAAAAAAATGGTGCGATTTGGCTGTCAATTTAAAAAAAAATTATGATTCAAACTGTCGCACAACTTTGTTGAGAGCTGATTTTTTGATTAATTAAATTGGTGGATGGGAGTTAGGTCGACTTTATTTTAATATAAAAATGGGATAAATTCAAGTTTTAGTAAATACCCCCCTTAATCGAGTTGAACTTACTTTACTTTAAAATGGGATCCAGGTCAAGTGTAATCTATAACCGGATCGTTTCAGTCTTAAGCTGTTTGGATCATGTCTACCCTTTGTATTTCTCCCTCATAATATAGTTTGTCTTGAAAAAAAAACTGCAATTGTTGGGTGCTATTAACATCTTTCAGTCTGATCCATGGGACTATGGGATATCCCAATTTTATAGGGTCGAGGTAAACACCCAAGTTTATTCTTGGGAAATGATAACCCCCCCATTCACCTTCAAGTTAACTTTTTAGTATGTTATAGAATTGCCAATTCTAAGCAACTTTTCAATTGGTCTTCATTGTTTTTTTTAAATAGTTTTTTAGTTATTTGCCTTCTTTTACTGAATTTTCTTGTTCTGTTATTGCTACCTTTTATTACTCATCTTTCTATTCAGTTCCTCTCCTATTCATATTCCAGGCCCTCTCCTATTCAAACCAGTGCATGGTTGCTAGGGCAATTTGTACTCTAGCAACCAGATTACTGAAATTGCAAACTGGAGAGCTGATGAAAATATTTGCAATAACGAAAACCAACTGTAAATGGTCTCAAAATATCACTCTCTACTAGTGATGGGCGAATAAATTCGGCAGGTGCGAATTTGCAGCAAATTTACACGTTTTGCTGGCGTCAAAAGATTTTGGAAAAGTTGCCTGTGTCATAACTGTCGCGTGCCAACATTTTTGGACGCCCGTTGACTTTAGCGCCGGCGTGAAAATTTACGTGAGTGTCAATTTACGCGGGCGTCAAAATTTGCGTTTTTCAGCGAAACGAGAGAAATTCGCCCATCACTACTCTCTACACCATTCTGAAAGTTAACTCACAAGCGAACAACCCCTTTAATGTCTTTTATCATAGATAATTAATTGCAAAGCTGTGCATGGATTGAGGGCTCCCATTGATTGGTATGTTGATAATGTACTGCAAACTAAAATCATGCATTGTTTTTTTGAACGTTTGCTAAACTCTGCAAAAATTCTGAATTCATTAATTGACCCTGCATATCTGCTCTGCCAAGAAACTCACAGGCATCCTTGATATTGCGAGATAAAAATGATCTGGAAGAAAACAGTCCATGGTAATGACACAGCCCTGCAGCTAAAACACTGTTACTTACAACTTGGAAAACATGAATCACAATGGCTTTTAGATGTTTTCCTGCAGTAAATGAGTGTCTGTAGCATTGTGTTTTAACTTGATAAAAATAAAGAGAATTCTAATGAGAAACAAATCCTGGTAAATGAGTAGTATTATCTGTGATATTATGTCTACAATAAAGTATGGAACATTGCTTAACCCGGGAAGTGAGCACACCTATTCAGAAAATTGTTAAATCAATAGAAATATATCATCAAGTGGTTACAATATATTATGCTTTTGAAATGACCAAGTTGTTATAAAGAATTTGAATAGATTTAACCTTGTTACACAACCTTTTGACGTACTGAATTTGGGGACATCAAGTTATGTAATTTTATTCTGTTTTAGTCCAGCTGCCCTTTGATCTGCTCATTGAGGCTGAATCCAAATAACCTTTACAGTCTGATGGTCACATTGCACAATCTATGACCATTCTGCCTGCAGACTGATTAGTTGGATACCAGGAAGAGTATGTGCACTGTAAGGCAAGGGTATCGGCTAAAGTATCCAATATGGCAACTCATACGTATACAAAGAGTTGGACTGACCAAGTCAAGAACAATTCTCTTGCCCATTTCCACCATAGGTCAATGACGTATTTCACATTGCTCTAAACTGTAGGACTGGGCCCTAGGAGGCCTAGCTAATAGTAGAGAGATATATATATATATATATATATATATATATATATATATATATATATATATATATATATATATATATATATATATATATATATATATATATATATATATATATATATATATATATATATATATATATATATATATATATATATTACAGTTATGGAATGTTTTGTGCACAGTATAAACTCTGAAAATATATGGGGTAGAAAACTATTACTTACTTATTAAAGGTGTTTCTTTGTATCCTTTAATATGAATTTACATTATTTTCTTTTTCCCTGTAACTTCCTATAGTCACTGAAGGATGTAAACAATTATAACCAAGAGTGAGCAGCCCGCCTTTCATCACTCCTATGTGCAAATTTCCTCAATAACTCACTACCCTTCCACCAAAGCCTTCCATCACTTTGGCCCCAGGCCTAACGCTGGCTTCCCACTACACTTTATACCTCTTTCACCTGAGATTCTACACCAATACCAACCCCTAATTTGATACCCCTTACTCTGGGGAAGGCAGATGGGAGCTCTTCAAGGTAAAAGAGATCACCCCCTTCACTTACTTTCTCCTAAACCCCCTTTGTCTCCACCCCTCCTATACCCACAATTCCCATTTTACTCATCCCATTCCCTACTTACAAACCCTGCCATTTCCCAGTTCCTGGTTCACTTCCTACAGGTATCCTTTATTACTACAACAGAATGAGCAGCTGGGAAAAATGATCATTAAACAGTTGGAAATAATCCAGTGTAACTTTAACACAGAATATGAGCAATATTCTATGGTTTTACCCAACCAGGTCTGCCAATGTACACTGCTTGCAAAATGAGGAGGATTCTCTCTTTCGACAAAAACTCCAAGGTACATACCTGTGTACAACCAGAGTACATACCCACTAGCATTCTGTTGGAGTTTGGACTGCTCATATACCCTGCCTAAGTAGGTGCTGACCTACTCCTATAACATGAGTTAACTAATCATAGCTAAAACTAAGAGAGGATTCCCCTGGGAGTTTGACATTCAAGTTAAACATTCATTGTGTTTCTATGGCTGCTTGTAACAAATCACTGTAGTTCCCAAACTGAATTACAACCACTCTTGTCTTTCTTTGGTCATTATTATTTCTCCTTCAGACAATAAATGTTGGTATTTTATCACTTTGCACAGAGAGATTTTTAGATACATGAACTAAGGATAAAGTGACAACTACTTGTAAGATGCCAAACAGCTGACATATTTAATTCAGTCAGCAGAAAAGTATCCGACAAGTGCGACCCTAAGGGCTTCACTACATATTTATATTTTCGAAATATCTATAAAAAATATGTAAACTGTAATTCTCCAGAGAGGAAATTAATATTGTATTCCAAAAGCTGATGCTCATCTTCCTGTAGAATGTAGGCTTCTGCTACAAACACAGTATGACAAGAAGCAGAATGGGGAACAAATAGCAGTGACATTCAACTTCGAAGATGAAAAAAAGAAAGAGAAGTTCTAGTTTCACCCAAATGGCCATGGAATCCATGTTCTTCTTGATAGTCGATTCTAATTCCAGCATGGAGCGAGGTAAAGTTTTCAAACGGTATGTGGGAAGTAAGCACGCAAATCCTGTTATTTGTTAACAGGATTTGAGGGCATGCCTCCTATGCACCGCCTTCAAAAAGTCACATCAGCAGGATCGGAACAGAAAGTTACGTTCAAACGTGGTTGTGGAAAACTTTCTTCTTAGAAGCAGGCTTTTGAGATATCCTTTCCTTAGATGTGGATGCTCCTTTTTATCTTACAGGACATGGCTCCCATTGTGCAGCGTATATGTGATCTGAGACACTGATACCAGCGCTAGCAAGTGTATTACCAGCAGCAGTGTGATAGTATTACATTTTATAGAAATACTGTACTTGCAGAGATATTTTTCATGGCGGCAACTAAATCAGTTTGTCTCAGGATATATATATATATATATATATATATATATATATATATATATCTTTAGAAAACCCTTCCATGTTCATTATAATGCCCACTGAGACCTTCCTTTAACTAACCAGCTCAGCCCTCAGTGATCCCAACAATTCACCATACACAAAATTGTTCATTATGTCATGTTATAGAGAATGATGTGCTGATATAATTATTTTGCTATGACAGTAATTGTTGTAACAGAGTTATGGCAAGGTAATTTCCACGAGAAAACTGGTATTATGGTGCTAGTGCTTTAGAGTTGTATCCAGCTGCTAGTCAGCTCTCATAAAGATCTTGCTGATATTTTCCTTCAACTTTCCACAGTTTCTAGCTGCAGGCTAAAACTGTCCTATATTCTTTGTGTGTGTGTTTGGAAGCATTGTGTTTTAATGGGCTGTAAGTGTTCAAATACCTTCTTTTTTCTTTTTTACAAAAGGTCTTTATGCACACTAAAATAATGCCTGCAATGCTGTTACATTTCCCAATCAGGATTTTTAAGACATGTAGTAAACGTGTAAATGAAGAACAAGGAGTTATTAGGACTATAGCAGTGCGACAGTATAGGCTTTGCATAGATATTCAGGGAACATAGTATAGTACAAAAGTATCAGATTAAAATCATAGATAACAATTATGCAGCTCATTCTCTCAAAGCTGGCCATACACGTGAAGTTCTACTTTTTTGCAAAGGTCACCATAAGAACAGATCTTTTACTTATATGCACTGATCTGATCATTTTACCCTCGGGTTAATGATAGGATAATAATTAGAGCTATGCAGGCCATCAGGATGGGCACCACATCAATGCACAGATGCTGTAATGCACATGTGTCAAACTCAAGGCCCGCGGGCCAGGACCAGCCCACAAAGGGGTTATTTTTGGCCCGCATGATAATTTATAATTATTATTAGATCTGGCCCGCCGGTATATAGCCTCTACAGTGTAAGCTACTGACACACAAGCTGCTTGTGACAAGCATAACAGGGAGTCCACACTATTAGAACTGCAAGTCCCACAATGCAATGCTAGTGCGACGCAACGTCAATCTAAGGCTTGTGAGTCCCTGTTCCGCTTGTCACAAGCGGCTTGTGTATTAGCAGTTTGCCTGCGTTGACCCTCTCCCTGAAAAATGGCGGCTAAACGGAAGGTGGACTTTGAAAATAGGGGATTTCAAATAAGGTGGGAGGTAGAGTACATGTTCACAGATATGAAAAGCTGTTTGTCTTCTGTGCGGAGACAGTGTGACTGTAATGAAAGAATATAGCATAAGAAGACACTACGAAACAAAACACTGACAGTTACAAGGATTTGGACATTAAAGAAAGGCTCCAGAAAGTTGAACATTTAGATTTATGTTGTTTTATAGGAAATAACTTCTGTGCTGCGTTAGTTCCAGGTTCAATATATATATACAACAAGGTCATTTTAATTTGTGTTTAATAAACACTGAACCTGTCTGGCCCTCGACTTGGAGCATTTCTTAAATTTTGGCTCAACGTGTATGAGTTTGACATTCCTGCTGTAATGTAATCCGATGGAAAAATACAATCTGGCAGATATTGGTCAGGCAGGGTTTCAGTTTACCATACATGGGCTAATACGCTTCTGACTAGGTCAGTGTATGGCCACGTTAAATAAAAACGTTTTTCAATTACTTTCTATATTCTATTTATGATGTTTTCTAATGCTAAAGTTTAAAGTATCATTTTTAACCTTCTTGTGTCTCGGAAGTTCATACACTTCTTATCTTGTCACTGCTGAGCAGAATCCCCGAGTTTCATTAAAAGCAGCTTTTAGAATTGATACAATAGTTGCTAAAATTCCACAGATGCCGCTGAGAAATGAATCAACTAATGTATCAAATTGTAACCGTTCAGAATCTGCACCTGGATTACTGAGCTGCCAGAATTAAACCCCAGAGACAGGAGCATTGAAACATTGAACTTTAATTTTAGAAAAATGGTCAAAAATAAAAAATGGAAAGCATTTGAAAAAAGCCTTTATTTCTGGTGAACACTCTGAAAACACAACTGAACTGAAAAAAGGTATTTGGAAGGTGAACAATCCCTTTAAGCCATAGAATAGCCTAGTTGTTACAATTTCTGTTCATACCTGTTACCTTTAAGCTCTTTCTTTAATGCCACATTGTGATCTGTATTAGTATTTCTTACCTGTTAGACACAGTTGATGTCACAGGAGTCCCTTTTTAGGGCTAACACATGTGCAGTTTACCAATGTCAAGTCCAAGTGACTGGCTGATACTCTCATAGTTTTTAATAGTACATGATGCATTTGGGGTCAAGCAGCTTAGAAAAAAAACAGAACCTGGTCTTCGACATGCTGGAAGCTAAATTGAAAGAATGAGGATATTTTTCATGGCAATGGCTCACTCTTTTGGCACTAGGGCAAACAAAAATATAGGGGTTAGGAAGAGCTGCACTTTAGCTAGCTTTCTTATTAGGGTGAGTAAAAAAAGGTCTAGTGAGACACAGCAACAAATCAGCAGGTGATATTTACTAATTAACTGTTTGACAATATAACAGTATCCCAAATGTGTGTCCAATGCGAGATCAGTGGAGAAAATTATACATCAGGTCTGAAAATGTCTTTCTATTTATTAGCGCCATAGAAGGAAATCAACACAATGATCACAACACAACACAGATATAATGTCCTGTAAATAGGATTGCATTAACATTAGACAAACAGGGCAATGTAACAATTGTGAAATCACTTATTTATATTTCTGTTCTTCTTTCTATTGGAATTCATTTAATATCATGTAAAAGGTATAGCAATATTCTCAGGTCATGAAACTCCAAGCTGACTTCGATTGCAACAAAAGTCTGAAACCTCATTGACTTCTATCTAAGGAATAGTTTGGGGAAGGAATGTTAGGTCGTTTCAGAGAGTACCACGAGATACTCAGAAGGAAAGATTTTCCTTTAAGAACCCAAGGACTATGCATATTTTTTAAATATGTTACTCTGTTATCTAGGTCCTTATTCCTTGGCTTGACCAAGTCATGTCCCTGTAGCAAACTCTCCTATATTAGTTATGTGTAATGCAAACATTATTCTGAAACAAAAATCAGAATTACAATCAGGGTATCGAAGTGGCCATTGATCCAAAATGCTACTTAACCTCATTAAGTCATTGATTGATATAACACTATTCATACCTGCAGTGACTAAAGGCAAGAAACAAGTTACTTTACTGAGTTAAAATGACTTTTTATATGTACAGTATTTTCTACTGAGACAAAGTGTAACAATACAAAAATCTTCTGTAACCTACTACAAATATATATATACACAACACACAAATATACAAAAGCCATGAATATCCTTTAAATTATATCCTTATAAACGGTGCTTTGTGATGTAATCGGTTATAACCAGGGCTTATTGATGTCATTTCTGTCACTGATTATAATAAATAAAGTACCCTATACTGTTCCGTGACCTTGTGCTTTTATACAATAATGGAACTAACCGGTGACTGCCTTTAATTCTATTCTTTCAGACTTCAGTAAATATGTGAGTAGTCAAGGCAATGTATGAATGTCAAAGTGCAATATTCAATGTCACTGCCTGGATCAAATTTTCTGTAAGGCTGTGAAAAATCTTAGGCTGTAAATTAAAGCACAAAAAAAAGAATTTTTGATGCATTTAAATATCATGTATATTCCCTTCACTGGGAAAAAACTGTGTGTTTGCTTTAGTGGGTCAAATATAGTTTATATAAATAAGTTGCTGGGGCAGCCATTTAAGTTGAAAGAGGGCAATAGGGCACACTCTTATAGCAGATAATAGATACACTGTGTAGCATACACTGATTATACTTAACCAGGGGTCAAAAGGAATTCAGAACTCTCTACAGAGCTATAGAATGAACCCTTTCTTATTTGTTGCGATCTGTAGGGGCAGGTTGGACAGATACTTGATGTAGAAAAAATATTTTCACTTCATATCGTTACGGAACCTTTAATGTGGGACAGTAGGAAAAGCTGTGGCTGACATGTATAGCAGTCCTATGATCTCAGCTGCATGACAAAAAAAACATAGGACTTGTTTATCGCTATGATTCTGAGCCTACAGGGTCTGTGTAGAAAGGTTTTTTTTCTTTATTCAAGAAAGAATATAAGCGGCATTAGTTCAATATTTGAAAAATTCTGCAGCAGTTAAACTTTTTTAATGATCTCATTAAAATTGTAGGGCAGGAGGGTGAACAAACATAAAGCAAAAATGAGTCCAAGTTGGCTGTTCTTGCACATTTTAGTATTGAATCTGATATTTTCAATATGCTCTTTCACCACAAGTACCCCAGCTGTTTGACTAGCTGATTGGTAAAGAAAACTAAAGTTTACTGGTGGTGGAGTTTTCCCCCCACAGAATGAGAAGGCACAATGCAGCCGCAGCTACACTCAGGGGCACTTGTTCAATTAGGCAAGGTGAAAAAAATTGCCCCAAGCAGTGCTTTGTTATGGGTGGGAAAATGCTTGCTCTGGTAGCTTTAAGAGCATCATTTTTAAAGCTTTTTTTTGTGCTTGAGAACACAATTTCAATACTGCCCCCATTCCCGTGTCCAGCATTGGGTCTGCCATCTTGAGAAGGCAAAAGTCTAAAAGTTTCCTCTCACTACACCATGCACTCTGTTCAGCCTGACAAAGCAGTTGAGCATGCTCCAGCCCCTATAGTTGATTCTGCTGTTGAATTTATTATGCTTTATTCATATAGCACCTGAACTTTACAGAGATTATACATCAGTTCCAACCCAATGGAGCCCCTATAAAGTTTCATTGCAGGTAGTATCCTAGCTGAAATCAAACCAGTAAGCCAGTATTATTAACCACTGTGCTGTTAATGTATTTTACTTCCAGTGCATCAAATTGGGCAAAATAGCTTGGCAAATCTGTAGTTGTCTACCAATAAACATCATTACCATTCTGTAAAAATGAGCGAATCTGTCCTGTTTCGCAGAAGGCAAAGTGCGTAATTTTATCACGAATCCATGCCTGGCGAAAAAATTTGCTCATCACTACCATTCTGTCATAAATGAGTTTCTTTATTAAAATACATTTAAATCCTCCTTAGATATTGTGCATGGCATTAAGACTGTTTTGATGGCCTTTAGAGTGCCCTTTTAATCACTTTTGCAATTTACATTATTGTATTCTAGATTTCCAGATACTGGCACATTTTTATATGGTGCCACCTCCTGGTCATTTCTGCCAACCATTCTACATTCAAGAGAAAAGTTCAAGAGAACAAGGAACTCTTTTGATGTTGCTATGCTTAGGAAAGACCAGAGGAAAGTCATATGACGTTTGTCTGGTGTTTCCAAGAAGACGTTCCTCTTCTGAACGTAGTACAGTCTGTAGGACTGACCAATAGGTGGCAGTGTTGTTGCAATTTCATTATATTAGCAAGGTAAAATGTGCTAATATCTTGAAATCTAGACAGAAAATACTGTAAAATTGCAAATGTGCTTAGAAGAGCACTCTGAGCAATTTTACATGACTTTATTTTTAAATTGTATATATCTTTTAAATAGAATTGATACCTCTGTTTTATAAAACCAGCCCTTGCCTACAGTGATAAGACGTTACAAAGTATGAGAAATGAGGTTAGATCCTTCCTTCAATGAGACCTGGAAGAGCATTCAAAGCACCACAATTAATCATCAGCACTCATTCCGATAAACAAGTCAAAGCGAAAGAGCAGAAGAAACATTTAGACCATTTGTTTGTTCACAAATGAAGGAAAGGCCAGCTTGGTCAAATGTTAAACCTCAGTTTATTTTCGTAATGAGACTTTTTGTTACGCCTACTTTATTATTTCTATCTTATCTTTGATTTTCACAAACTCATAGCATTTCTCATATTTAAAACAAAAAGTCTGCCCTTTCTCATTACTATGGTTACATCATGAAGAAAGGGAATGAAGTGAAAAAAAAATCTCTCCCTTTGCTCACTGAACTAAAACAATAGAAATGTTCCTGAATTTTGTTCTGATATGGAAACTGCATATGAAATATGAAACACTCTCATGGTATGGCACATGCATCACTTTCGTTATAGATGATTTTCTCTGCCATCACAACGCTGCCACCCAGACTGTCAATTTTTGGGTCAGTAGGAGCCAGACATTAGCACAAAACTTTACAGTGCCGGTTGAGATTGTCAGTGCTTCACAATCTGCAGTGCTTCGTAGTCACTTGGATAAAGGACAAGTAGTGGCATTCTGACATATGCCATTGCAATGCCTCTCCAATGAACAGCAAGCTATATCTGCTGACGCACACGCACACATTTTCATGTATCTCAGTGTCACTGAATGTATAGGAAAATATTATACATACTGCTTTTTAACTCTCTCTATTCTGGCTTCAGCTTTAACCCTTATTTGTGTCTAGGGATCCCATATACCGCACTCTCATAAGTAAAACGTTTGGCCTGGCTGGTGTGGCCTGAATAGGAAAGTGATCAGCTATACAGGTGGAGATAGTTTGAACAAAACTCCATTTTGCTTTTACTCAAAAGAAAGTCATTAGATTCAAAGCAGTGCTTTTTGAATAATTACTTTATACAACTCCTAAAGGGAACAGTTTATAAAACCATTATCACATAAGGTATAATACTAGTAGTGCATAGCCCATCTTAAAAAAACAGAGGTGATATCCTATCAATAAGTAAAATGAGCTTAAATGTATTCCACGTACCATTTTGAGGATAATGGCTACATAACTGTGAAGAACAAAGAACTGAGGTGTTCTGTGTATTAAATAAGTGGTCATACAATAATATATTCTACGTGACTACACCAGTCTGCTCACCTGATGGATCATTTCACAGTCACCACAAGAACTCACAATAAACTGAGCTAAACTTTTAACTGCCGCTATTGTGAGCCCCAATTTCAAGAATATTTCCACCTCTTGTTCCACAAAGGTTTCATTTATGCTTCATCAGGCAGGAATAGATCTTAAAAGGCAACATGGATTTTAGACAAAAAAAGGCCAAGTCTATGTCAGCCACATCCGACTGACTGCATTTATCTGTTGACAAGACGATTGTGGGTCTGTTGGAAGCATACAAAGAAACCTAAATGGAAAGATAATGGGATGGTCTAGTCGTGGAGGGTAATAATAGGCTTTATTAGGTTATGGAAAAAATAAATTCACTTACACAGTGAAAGACCCAATTAACCCTAGATTTGAAATACAATAACAGGGACACATTTTAGGAGGATAATAATAACTTTTATATCACCTTAAAGCCATGTCGGCAAGTTTGACCGAGTAGCCGATAACACCAGGGGGCACATATACTATAGTTCAAACTGGGGATTCCTGATGAATTACCAGCGGGTAAAATGTTATTAATTAACACTTTACTTACTGTCAGGAGAATTTCATTGAAGGTCATTAATGTGTTTTAACAAGCAGACACATTTATCAAAGCTTTTATTTCTGAAATATGCTAGTTCTCTAAAATTGATTTGATTGATTTGATCAATTATGGTTACAATTCTCTCCCTAATATAACCTTCCTTACGTTCTGAGGGGACATAATTTGGTAGAAGGTGAAAATTTAATTTCAAAATTGAATATATACAGAAGGCAGGCAGTCCATTGAGTAGAAGCAAAAAAAAAGGCTAATCGTCCAGCATTTTCTTCATTCGTAGTTTTTATATTCGGATCTTTTAATAACTTTTATAGCAGTCGTGATTTTATAGATAATTAGTTTAATTTGACCTCTAGTAAAGGGGCCTCTAATTGTTGTACAGGTATGGAATCTGTAATCCGGAAAACCATTATCTAGAAAGACTCTTTTTTTATCGAAATAATAATTATTTTTTTTTAAATAATTTCTTTTTTGTGTGTAATAATAAAACAGTAGCTTGTACTTGATGCCAGCTAAGATATAATAAATCCCTACTGGAGGCAAAACCAGCCTATTGGGTTTAATGTTTACATGATATTCTAGTAGAGCTAACGTATGAATATCCAAATTATGGAAAGATCCATTAATCGGAAAAAGCTTTCTGACTAACAGTTCCCATATCTGTACCACTCTGTACCACCTAAGTTACTAAAAGCCTGTTGTGGTCACAACCTCTGCACCTCAGATTGCATGTTGTTGAGTATACTGGGCAGGGCCAGAACTAAGGGTAGGCAGAAGAGGCACGTGCCTAGGGAACAAGAGGCACCAAACATGTCCCTCTTCTCCCTGGCTGCCCCTAATGCCTATCCTTTTGCGCTCCTGCCTCCCCCACCTGCAGCAGGTAACCAGGGGAGCGAGCAAATGTGTGTCGCACATTGACGCGCACATGAGGTTGGGCAGGGTGATGAGTGCCTTGGGTGCTCAGGTACCTTGCCCCGGCCCTGATTCTGGGACAAGGGGTGTGTGCCAGTTGTTTGCTTATAATACAGTGTTAGAGGTACAGCACCTCTGTCTCAACATAGAATACATAAAATTATCAAGAATAAGTTTAAGAGACCAAAATCCAAAAACTTTATTGGCTGACTTTACTCTGAGCAGTCCTCTGAACACTCTAGCAGTTCTTCTTCATCTTCTACATGTAGTAGTTTCTGAGATATTAAAAATCTTAGGTTTTCAGCTGAACTGTTCTCTTTGAGGTCACAATGGTAGCATCCCTAAACTGCTAATATGTTGAATGAAAACTGCAAAGGTGTCTCAGAAAATCACTCTTGAGTAAGTTTATGCCAATATTTAAGTTTAGATCCCCTTTAATTTTGATTAATTAAAGCATTTTTCTATTTCATGTGGAAATAAACCAATATTCTGCCGGCGTTACATCGAATGAAGTTATATCCAAGAGCAGCCATACAAAGTACCGTGACATAATCTTATTTATTATATTGCCGTTGCAATATAAAGCTCTGTATTTAGCTTTCACGTTATCCCCAGGGTGGAATGGATAAACACAACAGTAAATTAAATCTGTCTTTGTCATAGCATTCAGAGCCTCATTTGTCTAAGACCTGACACAAATTCAAACAGCCATGGGAAACGGAGGGTTCCACTGGAACTATGAGTGTAACTTCCTCCATTCTCCAGGGTGTTAAACTAGGACATTGTCACTGCAAAATTACATCCCATTTATCAATGCAAGGAAAACCTACTGAATTATATGGTGTTTTCCCTATGGTACTTTCAAATCAGTATTTTTGTTTTTCTGCTTAGGAGAATGGAAAGTAGTCAGGCAGAGTCTGATTTGCCAGCAGATAAAATAGCTACAAAAAATAAATGTTTCCCACTCATTTAATTAAAACAAAAAGGGGCAGATTAATCAAAATGCAAGATTAGAGCTCACCCTTTGCATAAAGTATGTTTAACGCAAGCCCTATTTATTTAGTAAAAAGTGGGGCATTCTGCCCCTTTATACTGTATATAAAATCAATATATAAAATCTCATAGAATATGTTCACCATTTTCCCCATTAGATTTTTTTTATAGATTATACAAGGGCATCCATAAAATGGTGGTTTTGGATTAAGATGGGAAAAAGAATAACTGTAAAGTTCTGCAGGTCTAAAGTAGTTTTACTGATAGATAATAAAGTTTTGAGTAAGGGTTGAATGTCTTTACAGAACTAGCATTCTGTTCATCATTTTCAACTCTCAAAACAATTCTAAAAATTGGAAAAGCTCAAGTTAACCAGTTTTCTGCCCCTTAAAAAATGTCTCAAATTTGAGTTTTTAAAACTGTAATTCAAATTTGTGAGTTTTAGCACAACCCCCCCTCCCAATTCAAATTTATAAATTAGCCTCTAGGATTTTTGCCACTTCTGATGATAGAGCTGCCCATGATTTTTTCTTGCATTCCTTTAAATCAGATAAAAGCTGAGCAGGATTTACTTGAGCGTCGACTGCATATTTAAACTATGTAATTCATAATTTTTCCATTACATCCACAATGAATGGAGAATAGAAAAATAAAGGCATTATGACAATTTAATTGATATGATAACAAGGTGCCTCAAGTAGAAACGATAGACCCACATAAGCTATGGTCTCTAATAATGATTAGAGATCCACAGACCATACCTTGAGCGCCAATACAGGAAATAACAAAGAGATTGTTTCATTATGCATCTATTTAAACTTCGCTGCTTATTTCTGCCCACTCAACTTGAAATGAGAAAGCACAATATTTTAATAATATATAAAACACTGCAGAACTGCTGTTGTACAAAAGGCAATGTAATCAGTTGTTTACTGCAGGGAGTCTGATTTTATCAGCGATAGTTAAGGCACACCATCCACCTGAAATTAAATGATTTCATCGAGGAAATAGATACAGTCAATGCAAGATCCCAGGCTAAAGAGAAAGGTGAAAACTTTTGGAAAAAGGAAGCCCAGGCAGCACTGAGATAACTTGCTTCTGTGAATTCTGATTCTATTTAGGGCAGCTGTGTATGAAATATGCAACAAGCCACTCATAAGGGCAGCTCCTGGGAGAATTTACCTGAGGTTGCCCATGTAATAGAATTTCATTTGTTTAGCATAATGAATGAGATCATTTAAGTGGCAAATATAACCTCCAATTAAAGGTAATTTTATCCTAAAATTGTTAAGTCTGAGAGAGCTTTTTTTCTTACAGGGTTTTCCATCACTGCATATTTCTGTGTATATATACACAATATAAAAATGTTTTTACTTGTTTCACCAAAATTCCCAGTGTTGCTGATCTTTTTGAATGCTGTATACACTCTTTTACTGTGCACCTGGGTAGTAAATAATTAAAGTGGTGTGCCACCCTAAGGAATATAAATATATATATATGTAACAGAATTATGCGATCCACATAATAACAGATAACCGTGTTTTGAAGGATAGCCACATTTACGGGCCTTATCTTGGTGTAAAAGATAAATTAAAAGCAGAACCAACATTCTGGTTGTTACGTCAAACTTTTTCAAGACTCGTATAACCAGTGGCTGAATGCACCCAAGGCAAGACCCCCTCACCTACCTCCCCTCAATAAGGACACAAGTCTCTTCTGCCTACCCCAAGTGAAACAGTCATAATGCTGGCTTTGCATTAAAGTAATCTAACTTAACTGCAAGAATCTATATTGGTGGCAAAAGAATCACGATTAATTTAGGGGGTGATTTATCAACGTTCAAATTCGAATTTTTGCCATGATTTGTTTTTTTTGCACAAATTTTTGGTATTTATTAAACACAAAAAATATGAATGTAAAACTTCATATAGAACTCAATGGGAGTTGTCCTAGGCAAAGTTTTTATAATTCGAGATTTTTGAGTTTTTTGCTTTTTTTTAACTTGTAGGAAGTTATTTATTAAAGGTTGCGTTGTGTTTTCTCGAAAAAAGTTTTTTGAGGTTAGTTTCACTAAAAAACGTTAAAATCTTTTTCAAGATTTATTATGCCCCGAAGCTGCTAAAAGTCTGAATATGAAAATACTCCAGCTAAAATCTGTCAAATTCATGTAAAAGTCAATGGCAGAAGTCCTTTAACCATTTGAAGATGTTGTTTGCCTTCATGATTTTCGGGTGTTTAATGCTAGTTTTCACTCGAAACTCGATAAATTTGAGGTATTCGAGGTATTCAAGGTTCTTAAGCATCTAAACTCGAATAATTTTCGAGGTATCTAAGTTGCATTCAATCGTGTTTTTTACATTCTTATCTTTTCATTAATAAGCAAACATTTGAGTTTTTTTTAAATTGTGAGTTTATTTGAAGTATAAAAATAAGCCCAATAATGTTTCAATAGACAAAGTATAGTGATCTAAATTACAGAAAGATCCCTTACCTGGAAGACCCCAAGTCACAAGCATCCAGGATAATAGATCCTATACCTGTATATGTATATATATATATGTATATGTATGTATATATATATATATATATATATATATATATATATATATATATATATATATACAGGTATGGGACCTGTTATCCAGAATGCTCGGGACCTGGGGTTTTCCGGATAACGGATCTTTCCGTAATTTGGGTCTTCATGCCTTAAAGTGGACCTGTCACCTACACATAAAAAACTGCATAATGAAAGTCCTTTCCAAATTAAATATGGAACCCCAAAAATTTTTTTCATTAAAACGTCCATACCTGTTATAAAGGTGTTTAAATATCTAAACTGTCAATCAAATATTACCTGCCCCGCCTCTATGCCCGTGGCATAGAGGAGGGGCAGTCAATTACTTTCACTTTCCATTCAGCACTTCCTACATGTCACTGCTCTCTTCACATTCCCCCTTCCCTCTTCAGGCTCTATAATTGTGTAGGGCACTGCACATGGACATTAGGTCCCTCATTCTGGTTCATACACAAGATTTTGGGGTGATACACAATTTCCCTTAATAACCGTGTCCACAAAATGGCTGCTGCCTGCTTGCTGTGATTGTATAATTCCAAAACAGAAGGAAACAAAAAATGTAAATAATAAATAGTGTAAGTAAAGTTTATTTTGCTCAACTAACATGATAGAAAAGAATTTGAAATTATTTCTTAGGGTGACAGGTCCCCTTTAAGTCTTCTAGAAATTCATTTAAACATTAAATAAACCCAATAAGCTGGTTTTGCTTCCAATAAGGATTAATATATCTTAGTTGGGATCAAGTACAAGCTACTGTTTCATTATTACAGAGAAAAAGGAAATCATTTTTAAAAATTTCAATTATTTGGATAAAATGGAGTCTATGGGAGACTATTCTGTATTTCGGAGCTTTCTGGATATCGGGTTTCCGGATAAGGGATCCTATACCTATATATATATATATATATATATATATATATATATATATATATATATATATATATATATATATATATATACAGATGCAGCCACTTTGGTTTGTCTGTTTGACACAGAATAACTAAACACAGATATCCCATTTATCTCATTTAACACAGAAAACTGTGTCACAACATCCCATCTAATTAAAGCATTCACCATTGTGAACAATGGTGCTTTGGTATGCTAATGAAAAGGTTAAATGCATTAAATGAGATAAGATAACTTTAGATAACACAGTTTCTTCAATTAACTCTGAGTCATGACGCATTTAACTCACAAATCCAAGTGGCTTCATCTGTATATATATATATATATATGTGATATTTGAAAGTCTGATTACAGTTGGTGGAGTGAACAAATGCATTTTTTCAGGTCTTTCCATTTTACTATGCTTTTTAAATATGATGCCAGATCATAATGCCTTCACTGAAATATATAGATATTGCATTACATATCTGCAACATAATTCTATTATACATGCACAAATGTTTTAACAGTTAACGCAAATCTAATCATAGTAAATACCCTTATTATCAATGCTGGGAATGTGGGTGGGTGAATCTATTATGCCATCATTCAAACATGACAAGAATATGCTCATTAAACATATGTTTATTTTAATCCTTTTAGTGGGTGAGGTGAGAGATATGTGTCACTGCTTTTTCACAGCATATACAGCATGCTGGAGATTAATGTGTGTTCATTAATTGGTTCATCTTGTAGGTCGATACTTTACAATATATTTGAAGAGTTCATTGAATAAAAACAATGAACTGTACCAGGGTCAGACTGGAGGGGGCCAGGGCCCACCAGGGCTGACACATCAGGGTCCTGCCCCCCAGTAGCAGGGACCCCCGCTGCTCCCCAGTAGCAGGGCCCCCGCCGCTTCTCCCCAGTGGCAGGGCCCCTCTCTGCCCCAGTCTCCGGACTCCCCCTCCCCCCATCGGCGTGTATCTGCTTCCTAACGTGATGGGGCAGGGGAGGTCAGGACAGAGTGCTGGCTAGCAGAGCTGGGCCCAGGGTCGGACTGTGGGGGTTTAGAGGAGCCGACCATGGCTGACACATCAGGGCCCCCCTGCCACATCCCCCCACCACTGCCCCATCCCAGTGGCAGGGCTCCCTCTGTCCCTCCCTCCCCGCCGGCTCGTACCTGCATCGGGCAGGGGAAGGGGAGGAGCGCCGTCTATCGATCTTGTCTGGGCTGGCGGAGCCCATGAGGGCTGGGGCCCACCGGGTTTTTTTCCCAGTTTCCTGCCGGCCCAGTCCGACACTGAACTGTACATCCAAATTATTTTCGGACACTGTAATGTTTGTACAGGTATGTGACCTGTTATTCAGAATGTTCAACACCTGGGTTTTTCCGGATAATGGATCTTTCTGTTATTTGGATCTTCATTTGGATCTTCATCCCTTAAGTCTAATAAAAAATCAGTTAAACATTAAGGGGGTTATTTACTAAACTCCGAATGCAGAAAGCCAAAAATTTTTTTTGTTTTTTTGTATAAAATTGGAATTTTAAAAAAAAATATGAATTTTTCGGAATTTATTATACCCCGAGGATGGAAAAAGTCATAATAAAAAATACGGCTTCTCAGACCTGCTGAGGTTGCATATATGTCAATGGGAGAAGTCCCAAAGTTTTTTTAATCTGCACTGGGTTTCGTGCAAGAAGTTTTCGAGCAAAAATCCGAAAAAGTCAGTTTTCGGGTGGAAATTCCGAAAAATTCGTAAAATAATCTTTTATTCCCTGAAAACAAAATTTTCGGGAAAGTGTATTGATAAAACCTGTACGGATTTGGTCAAGTTTTTTTTTTCCAGATAATATTGAAATAAATTCGAACTTTGATAAATGGGCCTCTAAATAAACCCAATAGGCTGGTTTTGCATCCAATGAGGATTAATTATATCTTGGGATCAAGTACAAGGTACTGTTTTATTACAGAGAAAAAGAAAATCATTTTTATAAAATGTAATTATTTGAATAAAATGGTGTCTATTGGAGACAGCCTTCCCCTAATTCGGAGCTTTCAAGATAATGGGTTTCCAGATAACAGGTACCCATACTTCAAGATCTCTGTAATATTTGGAGATATATATGGGAAAATGATCAAGCCTAAACTAATACCTCCTGTATTGTGTATTAGATGACTAGTGGGGAAACCCCATTCCATTCTCTGTATCAGCTGCACCAAACTTAAAATGTATGTATGAACTTTCTTTGCATTTGGTGCCTCCACACAAAACAGCTTTCTTTTATGTGCCGCCAGGCTGGCCAAGTCAGCAAAGCACAACTAACAGTTTAATTCAGAGCATTCGCACAATGTACACACACTTGGGTTTTGGTAACAAGCTGTATTGTTCAAGAAAATGAACCTGTGAAGTGAAATATGTTTGAGGCTGCAGAATCTTTATTGACCATTCTGTTCCCCAAAAGGCTTGTTCACAAGTTTTATTGTAGGAGCCGACGAGGGAACAAAATCAATTAATTCTCAGGAGCACAGGGGTCAGCAGTTCCAAGGCCACTAAGAAGGACAGGACAAGAACTAATATTAGCTGTGTTATAGGCAATATAAAGTGTGTCTATCTACCCCCTTGAATTACATTTGTAGCAATGCCTCAAAGAGTAATAAAATCTTCATTGAAAACTGATGGCTATTTACTATACACTTCTCAACCCCACCTTCATCATGTCCTTCTGCAGATCGGCTTCAGATTTGCTTACACTGTATAAACATAAAGCAGGAAACTGAATTCCACATTAAAAACCTGTAGATGATCCCATCCATAAGGCAGCACGCATAATTACATATAGCAGTGAACACATTTGTTATGATAGCATTTAAGGGAATTTGCTTTGCATGAGCTTGTAGATGGCCACTAACATAGATGCAGTTAGTTAAATCATTTGAATTGTTTTCAAAGACTTCTGCTTTAAGGAAATCAAAGCATATTTCTTAAACCATACAAGGTTACAACAGTGATAGACTTATGGAATTTGCTGAATTAAAAAGGTCTATCCCTTTGGAAAAAAAATGTATAAACTTCATATGCTGCATGGCAAATTCATGTAGCAGTGTGCAGTATTTCATTCCTACTATGCGGAGCAATGATGGAGCCAGAAATCTACAGTGACAACATTGAAGTTAAACACTGATCTCTGCTTGCCTTATGTTTCTTATAATCCTGCCTAGGTCTCAAGGTCATATCACTTTCCATCTTGAACGTTTTGTCCAATTTTTTGAAGCATTGATTTTTCAAAGTTGATGTGCAAGGTAGCTGACGGAAAGTAGACTTCCTTATAACTAGTATAGATCTCCTGGAACTGCTCTCTGGTACTCTATCATTATGTTTCTTTCACGTGCATGCCAGCTTTCATTCCAGCGGTGAATGGAAAGAAAACAAATACCACATGAACACCAGCTTTAAGGATTCAAGCAGGCCCAGACTGGCAATCTGTGGGTTCTGGCAAATGCCAGAGGGGTTGCTGTAAGACAGGCACTATTTTTTGGGCTGGTGAGGTGCTGTTTGGGCCTCTGTGTAGCTGAAATGCCAGGGCCTATTTCGAATCTCAGTCCAGACCTGGATTCAAGTTTACTATAGGTAAAATATATACATGTGTTCAAATTGAGGTTATTGAATAAGTTGAACATACTTTCCCAAAATATCTGTCTTCATTGATTGGTGCAGAACAGTAAAACTTAAAGGGGTAATGTACTTAGATCCAGGGAAGCAGCTTTGGACTGGCCCAATGGAGTACCAGTGGACCCTGGAACTGTTGAGCCCCATGTTCCTTGTCTAAGTCTAAGTACCGTGGTGGAGCACTGGGGTCAGAAATGCAGTGATCAATTTGCGGCAGTGCAAATCATGGTGCTGGAGGTGGGTGTTGTAGGGTGGTGTGCCAGAGGGGGCCAGTAGATGGGGGGCCCCACCACCCCCAGTCTGACCAGCAGGTAAGATGCACAAGGGAAATAAGAGGTGCCAGAATGTTCATTCATGGAGTTCTTATTCTGGCACTGCACCTGGTACCATATTTTTATATGCAGGCCAGCCCTGTCCTTATCACCTAAGTAAAGGGGCCGAATCAACTGCTTACACCAGCCTGTGTAGCCAGCTTCAGCCTGAGAACCAGGCTTACAGAGTTTATTATATCTGTTTAACTAAGGTAAGAAATTACCTACCACTGCTTTGTAATTAAAAAAATAAATAAATACATTTTATGGCTGTAAGAAATATTAAGGCAAATCATTACTTCTTTCCAAAAATGACTGCAAACCACCATGCGAAAAAATCCAGAACTACCTTCAATTCAGAAGAGTCAATATAACGTTGAATGTGTAAGTACAATACCTATTCCCCTTAAGAGCTATTTTAATAAAACAGATCTGGTAAGGAAATATACCTTTGCATATTTAGGAGTGATTTATTATCCTCCTTCCTTGTTCTGAGCAGTATTTCCTCAGTGGGTTTACTAATTTTGAATTGTGTACATGAAAACTACTGGTATTTGTTTGATGTACAAAAATAGACAGCTGGATTTCATTTAAAGTAGATGGTTGCATAATGTCTTTTTCACTTCTGCACTGTACCAATGTATTAAAAAAACATGGAGAGGAAATGGATTGCACTGTAGGACATTTTTAGACACTTTATATTTTCATCAGTACTGTATTTTATGTTCTTTCTTTGAAAGAATAGTACTTAAAGTACTGCGTACTTCATAGGTCCCAAAGGTTACCTTGGAATTTAACATTTTTGAAAAACTGAAATAAAATAGTTTTTTTTGGAAAAGATTGGATCGAACGCAAGGGCTAAAGTAGTAAGAGGAGCAAGTGTATGCTCATATCTTCATTCTGGATTGATTCTGGCATGAGTGCATGCCTCAGTTAATTCTCAGGGTGACAGGCTGTGAACTGATGGAGGATAGCTGAGGGTGGATGAAGGATGGATCAGGGATGATTACTGGTAGAGGAGGTGTATTCAGAGGTTGTCAGAGAACTGATAGGCCATGGAGAAGGATTGAGGTTGGATGGAGAAGGTTATATGTTATATATATAGGGGGTGCAATAACATAACAGAGTGTTAGGTGGTATAGTACACGTTAGAGTGCATGTCTCATTATAGAGTTTTATTAGGATTGACAGCTTCTTAAATACATTTACCAAAACTATTAGGGGCTAAGGATGTCCTTATATAACTCTTACATAACCTTTGGTGAGTTTGATTACTGCTACTGGGTTTTATATTTCTTTGTGGGGCCTTAATACTAAATACATAGAAAACAATAAAACATTATCAGCTTCTAATCTCCCTCTCCCTGTGTGGCATATGCCTTATACATAGTAACATAACAACATTTAAAATAGATCATTCATTTTACAATGCATGTGCCACAGATTTAAGTAGGGTGCCATGATACTATAATGCTGAAATACGGTTAGATTGGATAGTAGTGCAGTATTGTGTTTTTCTTCTATCCCCACTAGTAAGACAGTAGTAGTGACAGAAAAATAATTCAGAATGCCTTACTGCTGCACTGACTTTGTGTCCTCGTAGCAAATCTATAATCACACAAACACAAGTCCTGAATAAAGAAACTGGATGGTAGGTGTTCCAAAAGAACTTCATGATCCAGCTGACTTCTAAAGGAAAAAAATGCCCCACGCACACCTGAAGTTAGGGGTAGTCGTAGAAATTCATAGAAATTACTTTTTTGGAATCCAAAGCAGCTTTGGTGAAAATAACACATTTATGGAGAGAAAAATGCAATATAATTACTGGAACCTGGTCCACTGTCATCACATACTGTATAATCTAAAATGAAACATTTTTCTCATTTCCAGTGGAAGTTGTTTTAATTTTTTTTACTGACTTCACTGCATGAAATTTTAGCATTGCAGATATTAAATTAACTGGTTAAAAGATGATGAAATTATTGATGCAAACAGCATAATATTTGTCCATTAAGTATAGCACATGACTGCATACCCCCTAGAGTAAAAAAATATTAGAAGTCACCTCAAAGTTTCATTACTACTATAAAAGGTTCAATCTGTGTCCCTGTACTTTTATATAGTAATTATTTCTTTAATAGCAGGGGCCCATTGTGTATTCTCCCTGCACTTGTGTGGGTTTCCTACAGAAACTCCAATTTGCTCCCACACTTCCACTGTGGCATAGAACACCTAAGGCTATGTGTGTAAGGATTCAATAAACAAAGAATACTTTTAATTTAAACTGAGCTACTTTTGACATCATTCATTGGTGGTCCGGACATGCCAGCCTGTATCACGACTGTTTGTCCTGGTTTGGCTCTCTTAGAAAGGTTTGTCAACCACCGTTAGACTATGACATAATTGGGTAATGTAATAAAAGTACAACTTCACACCAGATTTAAAGATGATCAGTAAATGGTACCTAGTGATTGGTTTCTATGAGGTACTAGAAAGGCACAGACAATAGCATTTTAACAAACTTGGCTTGTGACACCAAACAGCCTCAGGAGATATGAATCAGCTGGTCTTGTATAATTCGTAAATTATCAAACAAAGCTATATCAAACAAAGTTTTATGATGGTTTGAATGTCAGATGTGTGGATAACTGGCTTGCACCTTCATAATATTAAACCCTTCTTAATTCTCAAATCCATAAGTGTTGTTCATGACTTTGCTTGCGAGAAACAAATATACTCCAGTAGCAGCAGCATATGTTTGGTTCAAAACACACTGCTTGGTAAAGCCATAGATACATTTTACCATAATTATCAAGACAACTTTGCCATGGTTCATTACAGCTTTGGAAAGTTGCCAAGGCTTAATTCACGCATTTGGATAAACACAAATAAGCAGATGAATAAAGCTGCCTGTATACATACTTACTGAACATTTATAAAATATGTAAGCCTTGCTTATAAATACAGCAGGAGCGAAAAGTAAACTCCCAAGGGAACATTGTTTTAACTCTGCAGACCATAAAGATCTATAGCACAGATTTATAAACATATTGTATATCTTTATTTTGTCAGGAAAAACTCATAATGGTGCTGACATTATAAATTCCCCCTATACCCATGTCAAAATCAGCTTAATTGCACTTTAATTTGAAAGAGAATTCAAAATGATCTTCTATCTTCATACCAGATGCTCTGCTCCCCTCTGTTTATTTTTGGTTTACAGATTGAATACATAAACCTACTTGTAGGAATGACAGAAAAGTAAAATGATTGGAACTATTCTGCAGTGCTCTCCACTTATGTCATCCACTAAAAATCGTCTTACTCGGTTTAGAATATCACTGCTGCGTCCCATGATAGATAAGATCTGTGATATGTCAGACTTTATTCTAGGCTGCAAACGTACCTCTATGCTACTGGATACATAAGATATCCACATTTATGCTAATAATTCATTAATATGCCATGCAGAGTGTGGATCTTGTAAGTGATCATTAGCTCTTCTAAGTGAAATCCAAGGCAGCATAAAATACTAGAGAACTTGGTGGTACTATCTCTAGGGCTCAGGAAATCAATTTACAGTAATTAATGGCCCTACAATATCCCCCTATAATCGCCATTATAATCCCCTCCCCATGCATTACCTGTATGGTATAATAAAAACCAGAGTGAGAGGGAGATTTAAAGTTTTCAGCGCATGACAAATTTGTTAATGTTAAAATATTCCCTATCTCAGAACATGTGTAAGCATTACTGGGGGATTACTATGCAAATGGACAAGTGCTCTAATGAATCTCTTTAATATAATACTTTGTATTGCAGCAATTAGAATCATACTTGGCTGTTGTCAGAGTACCAAAAGAACAAAATCAAACAAATTTAATATTTAAATGAGAAATGCATTGTAATATTGATAGTCATGAGAGCTAAATTTTAGAGGACAAGGTTACATTTATGTACAGGTATGGGATCTATTATGCAAAATGTTTGGGAACTGGGGTTTTCTGGATAATAATCATAATTTTGATCTTCATATTTTATCTACTTAAAAATAATTTAAATGTTAAAAAAACTAATAGGCTTGTTTTGTTTGGATCAAGTGTTTTATTAATGCAGAAAAATAAATAATTTTTTTAAATTTACATTTTTTTGGATAAAATGGAGTCTATGGGAGACAGCACCCCTGCAATTTCAGGATAACGTATCCATACCTGTACTATGAATTCTCACACCATTAATCAGGTGTTTCCCATAGATGTAATGGTGGGTACTAGTCAGTTATATTAGGTAAAGCCTCATTCTATAGTTGAATCTGCTATTTTTAGCTATTTTAACACCCTAAAACTTAAAGTAACAGTAGCACCAAAAAATTAAAGTGTTAAAATATTTGGCCAGATGTTACTCTGGTAGGTCTTCCTGAAGGCTCAGCACACAGACCAATAAGCTGATGACTTGGCCTGGATGGGCCAAGTAGGCAGCTTTTATCTGCCCGTGTATGGTCACCTTAACTCATAAATATTTATTAAAATGTTGACCTGTTCAAGTGCAGTAACCCATAGCAAGCAATCAGCAATCATCTTTGGTAAGTTTGGTGCCAGTTATTAGGAAAACGTATCAATAAGGGTCACTGTCCTATCTAATTTAGTACATGTGTTGGTAAGTTAACCCCTGGAACGTCAGGATGACCCTAAGCATCCTTAAAGGGATACTGTCATGGGGAAAAAAAAATTTTTCAAAATGAATCAGTTAATAGTGCTGTTCCAGCAGAATTCTGCACTACAATCCATTTCTCAAAAGAGCAAACAGATTTTTTTATATTCAATTTTGAAATCTGACATGGGGCTAGACATATTGTCAATTTCCCAGCTGCCCCAAGTCATGTGACTTGTGTTCTGATAAACTTCAATCACTCTTTACTGCTGTACTGCAAGTTACAGTGATATCACCCCCTCCCTTTCCCCCCCAGCAGCCAAACAAAAGAACAATGGGAAGTAACCAGATAACAGCTCCCTAACACAAGATAACAGCTGCCTGGTAGATCTAAGAACAACACTCAATAGTAAAAACCCATGTCCCACTGAAACACATTCAGTTACATTGAGAAGGAAAAACAGCAGCCTGCCAGAAAGCATTTCTCTCCTAGGGGTATATTTATCAAAGAGTGAAGTTAATAGTGAAGTTCCGCCACTAGAGTGAAATTCTGCCACTCTCCATTAATTTTTATGGGATTTTTATAGGCGTATTTATCAAAGGGTGAACTTTCACTTCACCCATTGATAAATACGCCTTTCAAAATCCCATAGAAAGGAATTGAGAGCTGTGGAATTTCACTCTAGTGGCGGAACTTCACTCTTTGATAAATTTACCCCCTAAAGTGCAGACACAAGTCACATGACTGGGGGCAGCTGGGAAATTGACAAAATGTCTAGCCCCATATCAGATTTCAAAGTGCAGAGGTCTGCTGGAGTAGCACTATTAACTGATGCGTTTTGAAAAAAACATGTTTTCCGAAGACAGGATCCCTTTAAGGAAATCCATAGCTAAATAAGCTAAAAAAGTTTATGTGATCTGAATGTTTACCAACATGTCTGCAGGAACTCTGCAACAAAAATTGTCTCATTGAAGTATACATCAGTTTAAGGTCACATAACATCAAGGGTTCAGATTCATTTTGGCTAAACTCTAAAGATTTGGAAGAATCCAATTTAGAGTGGTTAGATTATGACACATATTGGTCCAAATCCAGGATTTGAAGCATCACTTATAATTTGTTTTCCAAAGTGATACAAAGTTTGCAGAGTGAAATACTTCTGTTGGTGCAGCTTCTATACTGTAATCATTCTGATGCACCAGTCTAGCTTAACAGCAATTGTGAGGCATGAATCTTCAACAGGGTGTTTGCTATTTGATTTAGAGGGAAAAATATTGACTATATATATATATCTATATATATATCTATATATATATATATATATATATATATATATATATATGTATATATATATATTTATTATTATTTATATTTTTTGCATCATTTTATGAGAGCAGTGAATAAAAGAACAGAATAAATCAAATTCCCGTACACCTTAAAATATGTATTCGCTTTTCAAGAAAATTGATTTCTCTTCCCCCTGCAGACTTTCTAGCCTTTCAACCCCCCCTTTCATTCTATGGATTCTGCAGTCTCTTTGTACTGAAACTTAATTTGTAGAAATTTAGCATTAGTATGAATAGTTTTCTTTTAACTCTTAAATATGGTCTTAGTTGAGGGTTTCCACCATCTTTGGCTTCCAAATAAATGCCAGTTTGGCAAAGAGGAGGCTTCCTGTATGTGTAAACACCACCTCACCTGTGCTCCATGAAAGCACATAGGGTATGGTTTTTTGAAGACCACTGAGTCAGCAGGGGGTGTCCTAAGGACATCAAGAAATAAATTACCGCAGGTTCATATGAAGTGGTTTATGGCTATTGGGTAATGTGAAAGAAACCCAATAAAATGAATGAACCATTCAGCATTTCTTTAGTGCATATATGGCCCATGCAGATTTTGGGAAACATTCCTGATATGTCATTTACAGTGAAATTATCCTAAGAAGACATGAGGTATGGAGTTTAAGGGTTAATGCTCCTGTCTGTCTAAACAGGCACAATGCTTGGGGTCAGATATCTGGGAAATCAAGTTAAAATAGTTTCCTATAAAAAGTATCCTATATTAAGAACAAGATCAGAATGGGAATATTAATCTCCATTAGAATGCAATAATTCCTAAAGCATTATGTGCATTAAGCTCTCCATGCATATTTGATTGTAAATATGAGAGGGAATTGCCTTATTCCTGTAATCGGCTCAAGTATCTATAGAGTGGTTTCACAGTCTTTTAATGATATTGCCATCTGTCAGGGCAGCCAAAGCGGCCCTCTACACTTCTGGAACCCATGCGGAAACAAGTCGCTTCTCTTCTACATTACACCACTGCCACTATGGATACTTCTAATTTTCTCTTATTTTCAACTCAAAACTGAAAGAGGGCTGAAGCACAGAGTCAGAATAAGTTCATATTGTCGGCATCTGCTGTTTAAGGCTGGTTGATCTCACTGCCAACATTCCATCATTCTCAGACCTAGTTACCAGATTAAAATGACAAATAAGGGACACTTCTAAAAAATCAAGGAACAAGGGTTTCGCTAGTTTAGTTTAAAAGAAATCAATAAGCCTCATAATTTGCAACAACAAGAATACACCTGTAGCCCCACAGAGCACCTGCTCCCCAGATGGGGCCAGTGACCACCACTCGAAAGCCGGAAAGAGAAGAAGCAGTCGAACAATTAAAAAACTATAAAAAAAAAACCTTATAATTAACCCATTGAGTAAATTATTACTACAAAGAGATATCTACACCATCTAAGCAAAGTGAAATACTCATGAAGCTACACAATAGGAAACATCTGAATACAAAAAACGGCAAAGAGCAGCTAGACACAAGGTCTCCAATATACAGTAGTATATAATGAACCAGCTTGGTGGATTGACGGCCATCACAAACTTTTGTTACCAATTCCATTTTTTAATGCAGAACTTCAGAATTATTCTCTACAAATGCAATTTCCACACTAATATATTTAAAAAGAATTGAGATTTTGCTGATCCATCTGGGCTGGAAATATGTAAAATGAAAAAATGGAATCACTTGAGGCAATTGTTATTATTGCCTCAAGCTTTGTTAGACTAGAATCCCAAGCACACACATCTATTTTGTATTTATCAAATCAAATTGAAATCCTTTTTTTCAAAACTGCTACACATGTCCCTATAATATACACCACCTTCAGTAAATGTTTACAATTTTCTGATATCTGGCTTTAGAAGCTACACCCACGGCTCCTTGACTTGTGGAGACTTAAATTGAGACACCTCCAATCCCCCTTTTAACCCCTTGCTCAGAAACGCACACCGAACCCCATTATCTTAATTTAATAACACAAATATTGTAAACAGGCGACGCATACATATTTTTTTCCCACCCATTAGAATACTCCTGAACTTATAGTAATTCATAAATCAGTACATAAACTGTTGACAGCTTTATATAAGAACATAATGCATCTTAACTGATTTTCCCAACCTGAGACTAAAGCTGGCCATAGATGTTGAGATTTTTAAAAGATCCAATCATCATCATGAGACCACGATTATCTCGGAATGATCGAACGATCGTACGAATTGTCCATCAACTAAAAAGACCAATTTGCCAGGAAAACAAAGGGGAACTGCCTGCTTGGCCCTGCAAACATAGATAGATTGCACTGGGACAGATAAAGATTTTTTTAACCTGGCCGATCAATTTCCTGGCAGATGTCGGCAGAAAAATCGTAAGATGTTCGATCGTTCGAATCCCACTAACTGCACGATAATTTTGAAGGATTGGTCAGACTTCGCTAAAATTGGACATTTGGCAAGAGAAATCTTTGCGTCTGTGGGGACCTTAAGCCTCAACTACCTAATGTTCCTCACACACTTGCATATTGGGGCTTTAAGCCTAGCCCGGGCCTATTGCTCACACTTGACCTCCACTTCACTTCCGTCTCCTCCCATCATTTCTGGCTGCCCCTTAGGGAAGGCCAAACACTCCCCATTACTGTGATTAAATTCAAACACCCACATACTAATCCCCATCTACTTTCTGAAACCCTGGGTGGAAGGGAGCAAAGCTGTCTGCCTCCTGCTCCTCCTTTCTCCCCTCTTATCACCTCCTTAACCCCTCCTACTGTTTCCGTGATTTATAGACTACATATCCCATAATCCCAATAGCCAGACTATTCTAAAGCCTTATTCATCCCTTAATCATGCCCCTGTCACTCCCCTGTCAGTCTTGCTTCTCTGGGGTCCCTTTATCAAGGTCTTCAACTGCTTCAGCCTTCTATATGTCTCTAAAAATGGGGACAGACCCAAATATTCCAATTTATGATGGCTTAATTTGCTAGCACAAATCATATTTGCACAAAGGCAAATCATTAATGATTGGCTAGAATTAGGAATAGGTAAATGCTTACATTCAAGGTGCTTATCCTTGTTTCTATTTAGTTGTCCTATTCTTACATATGAACTGCAAAGAAAATGTATATACCGCTTGCTAAAAACAGTAAACATTAATATAGATAAATTGCAGAGCTGCGGTTTTATTCACTATGCAGCTCGAACAAAGGAAATTTATATCAGAAGCAAGGTAAGGTCTGTCAAACTATAATCACTACTAAACGGAAAAAGAAATTCTGTCACTTCATCACTTTCACTGTGACAGAATAAATTCACATTCCACTACCATCACTATTCCACTATTATGGATCTATGTCATTTTAAGGAACATAATACAGCGTAGATCAAGAGGCAGTGTTAACACAAATGGTTAAATAGATTCCAATCAAGTACAATTCTTGATTCCAATGACAAAAATTTCTAGTCGGCAGAGCCAAATATTCGAGTGCTGGCAGGATCATTTTAACACACCTTTTAAGCAAATTTGCAAGTTCCATAGAACATTATGGGGTGTGGTAGGTTTAAAATTTATACTTAGAGGAGTTTTAGTTAGAACTAATTAATGACTAGGCTAATTTATTGTGTTATTTGATCTTGGTGAAACCATTGCAAACATTGTTGTCGTAAAACATAAAAGCTTTGGTACGTTTGAAAAAAAAAAATATTCCCTGTTCATGCTCTGACCATATGTAGACATTTCTAGCCCCAACTAATTGTTATGATTTGTGGGTATAAAGTATAATCAAGGTAAGACCTGTGACATCTCCCACTTGCACTTATAAACACAGAAAGAGAGAAAAGGAATACTTGGTGCACTACAATGAGTAATGCAAACATAATATAATAGAAGTGTTAGATTAAGGCTATTTACAAATGGTGCATACTTTGCATTTATTTTAAGTGGCATACGTGCTTGAGTTCTGTACATTTTAGGCAAGAGAACAACACTACAGTGCAAAATTGTTTGTGCCTCTTGGTGCTTGGGAAATGAGTGATCTGCTGTTGCTAAGATGACATAATACTGCAGTCATGTCTTGGGAGCTGTAGCTTTTGTTTTTGCAGCAATAGAGTTTGTGAAACACTTTGGTTCTTTCTAATGGTTCTGAATTGATTACAGCTTTCCAAGCTTGTGACACTAATCTCTTTGCATTATGGATGCTTAGCTACTGATCCCTCTCAGTGCTCTGCTTCAGCCTCAAGCCATTCTCATTGAGCTACAACTCCTTCGAACATTTTCAGATCTGCAGGTAATAGTAACATAGCAAACAAGGCGCACAGGGTCAAGTAACAAATGAGAAGAAGTTTGGTGCTTTGTGAATAAGATTATTCTCGGCTTTTGTCATTTATCTGGTGCAACAGGTTTTACACAATTTATTCAGCGCTTCTCTTTTTTGGGTTGATCCTTCTACTTCACTATATCTTCTACACTGGATAGTATTTAATAGGACAACCTATACAAGTAACGTTTAATTTCAGTGTATTAACCCTTAAATAAAACGTTGAAGTACAGGTATGGGTCTATTAGATTAATTATTAAACCCCTTATCCAGCAAGCTGTGGGAAGGCCATTGATATGTGGAGGCCTATATATCAACAGTCTTGTTTTAGTGGTTTTAGAGATTTTTGAAACCACGACTAAAAGCACAAATGAAAAAAATCACTGAACGATCCGAAAAAAATACAAATACCTCTAAAAAATCAAAAAATTCAAGTTTTTCGGTCAATTCCTGACGAAAAATAAATCCAAAAACCTCTGAATGTCTGAATTGATTAAAAATGGTCCAATAGGATCAGCGCAGCTCCCTGTGACTTCTATTGGGCCTTGACAATGTTTACCTGATAAAGTATTTTAGCAGAGGTTTTTGTGGTTTTTACACTTAATAAGTATCACATTTTTAGAGCTTTTTTAAAAAAAAATAGGAAAACCACAAATCTTTAGAGATTCATGGAAAAAAAAAATCTAAATTTGATTGTTAGTAAATGGGCCCAATAGAGTCTATCTTAAGGGAATCATTTTCAATTATTTCCTTTTTTGTTGCCTGTAAGTATCTTTCAATTGATGCCATAAATTCATGTTTTTTTTAATATGTAAAGGTTTTTATAAGAATTACAACATGGCGATCCAAGGGAAAGACCCCCTTAGCCATAACACTCTAAGCATTCTGGATAATAGATCCCATAACTATATGAGGAAATATGTGGCTGTATTGCGGATGTAAATATGCTACAGGAAAGTCAAGAAATATGGCAACTCACAGTTATATAGTATATAACATTGGCAACCCGTCGCCAGTTTTAACAAGCAATTAATGTTGGCACTTTCTGGACACAACCATTCATATCAGGGAAAATACTATTCAAACCACCATATATTGAAGACCAACGGACAATCCATCATATCATAATGTATGACCACGCTCAACACTCAATAATCTAGAGCCAGGCTTTATGATACAATTGTATATGTTCAGACACTGCTGAAAGGAACCACCACCTCCAAGCACTCAAAGCAGACTTCATCAACAGGGGCTACAACTCCATGAGTGTAGATCAATACATTCATGCAGCCACCAGGATTCCCAGAAGTCACCTTCTACAATTTAAACAAAAACCTGAACTAAATCGGCTTCCCCTAGTGGTCACATACAATCCACAACTAAGGAAACTCAGAAAAATAGCCAGGTACAAGGTACACGTCATAAGAACGAAAGGCTCAAAAGCAACCTAAAGAAGTGCCTTATTGACCCCCACAAAAATGAAACATCTCCCTGTGGCAAAGAAATGCAAAACCTGCCCACACATCCTGACTTCAGAAAAAATACAAATTCCGGAATTCCGAGGAATACAGCATCCATGGTCACTACAACTGTTCTTCTTCCAATGTGGTGTACTTAATACAATGCTCTAAATGCATAACAGGGGGACTATATATTGGAGAGACTGGGCAAAGTCTGAGAAAGAGAAATACACACCACTGATTCACTATAACCAATAAAAAACTGGACACACCAATAGGAAATCACTTCAATAGCCTTCATCACTCCATAAAGGATTGATGAATTTTGGTTCTTTGGCACCTTTATACTTTTGTCATTTTTTTTATTTCAAAATGTTTGCCCTGTAACATGTTTGCAAATGATGATCAATATTTTTGTAAATTCCCCATTGAAAAATTAAATGTTCTCGGTTGAAACATTCCCTGGAAAGTTCCAAAATGGTTTAAGCACAATAATGTCCTCTATGCACAAAGCTAGGGCCATACAGAATAGGTTTACTGCAATGGAAGTGGAAAAACTTCACTGACCAGTACAAAACCTTGACTTCAACCCAACAAAATACCCATGGGATGAATTGGAACAGTGAATAGAACACGGCATGACCTACAACAACTGTACCCAACTTTGCTAATGAGGTTATAGTTCAAATCCCACCAACATGTAATGGAAAGCTTCACAGAAGAATAGATGCTGTTATATCAGCACAAGGAGGGCTAACTTCATATTAATAGAATCCATTGGCCATATAGTGTATCTTTGATGTGTGTAGGGCCTATGCTTCAGTGGTCTTTCTATAATATGGAATATTATGCCTAAAATCTAGTATAGCAATTAAAAAATAATGTAATGCATTTGTTTTGCCTTAAAGATTTATTGTATATTACCTAATATTGTAATGATATGTTTAAAGGGATAAATGGAATAACACAGATTAAGCACTCGTGATTTAAATGCAGAAATGGAATAGGTCTTTGTGTAATAAAGCAAAGAGTATTATAAAACGGGAAATATGTGTATAGTGTAAATATATTGCTTTTTTGACAAAAAGATATATGATTTCAATTGTTTATTCTGCCGGAAAAAAAGATATAAATCTAATTTTCTAAACAATCTCATCATTAAACAATGCAACAACATACATTTCCAAGGGAACCAAACTCTACTTTGTTATTTTATTGCCTATTAATTACAGCAATGTATTGATTGCCTGGCTGCAAAGTTAAGAAACATATTCCAAAGAGTGTGTGTTATACTGGCAACCTTCTTACAGCAGTGCCTTAAGGTTGGCATTTAAAGCAATCTGCTGAGCAGTGGGTTATTATAATTTCAGTTGTTGAAATCTTTTTCATTTTGCCTTCCCTGAAGCCTAAATAAAAGAAGATCAAAGTGGAGTTTGATACATTTTGATAGGAAGTGAAGAAGTTTATTATCTGCGCTGTTTGCAGGATTATCATTCTCTGGGCTACAAAAAGCATCCTCTTGGGTATATGATAACAATTGCATTCAGTAAAGTAGGACAATATCTTGGCTTCCTAGTGAAGCCATATATTTTAATATCAATAAAATACTGGCCTCTCTGTAAATTAATGTACCACACCTGTCACTATTTTATCTTAATCTTTGCTCAAAGCCTGGTTTAAGCAGACCAAATTTTACATGTAAGAAAATGTACAATGTGAACTTAATATTAGGTTTTGCTTACATAAAAGAGTATTCTGGCCCATTCACTGTTGTTCACCTTTATATTAAATTTTAATATGATGTAGAGAGTGATATTCTGAAACAATTAGCAATTGGTTTTCATTTTTTATTATTTGTGTTTTTTGAATTATTTAGCTTTTTATTCAGAAGCTCTTAGGTTTGCAATTTTAGCAATCCGGTTGCTAGGGTCCAAAGGGATTAATTTGAATAAGAGACTGGAATATGAATAGGAGAGGATCTGAATAGAAAGATGTATAATATAAAGTAGCAATTACAATATTTTTTATTCAGTAGCTCTGCAGTATGGAATTTCAGCAATCTGGTTGCCAGATTGCAAATTCCTTGGCAACCATGCTTTGATTTAAATGAGAGACCGGAATATAAATAGGAGAGACCGGAATAGAAAATGTAGTAATAAAAAGTAGCAATAACAACAAATTTGTAGCTGTACAGAGCATTTGTTTTTAGATGGGGTCAGTGACCCCCATTTGAAAGCTGGAAAGTGTCAGAAGAAGAAGGCAAATAATTCAAAAACTATAAAAAATAAATAATGAAGACCAATTGAAAAGTTGCATAGAATTAGCCATTCTATAACAGACTAAAAGTTTACTTAAAGGTGAAGCACCCCTTTAATAAAGCTTCCAAACCAAACATACAGTATGTATACATTTATGCAGTTGAGTTGGTTGGGTGGGCATATTTCTGGGCAGGAATATATATTTTGTACTGGCAACACAAATCAAGGAGCGTGAAGCCAAACTTTTAGACTGGCCTATAATGATAAGCTTTAACATTTCATATAAATTTAACACATATGAGGAAAAAGTGAATTCCCTTGGATATTTTAGGAATAGACTTACAATACGGTGTACTTTGAATTAATCTAAAAAAGCCAGAATTTACATTGTTGATTTTTTGCAATAAATTGCTCGAGTCAATTTATTATATTATTGAGTTGGAAATTGCTAAGGAATTTTATTGCAAGAACATAGTAATAATGGGCACGTCACAGTAACAAATAAGAATTCCCCGCCGCAGTAAGATGTTTTGTGAAACAAGTTAAAACTCACATGTTGTAAATGGTATTATTTTCTTTCATCCATTATTGACTAGTTAGGGATTACTCAAAGATTGAGATCTGCTAAGAGCTCCCTGCGGTTGACATTCTAACAAGAATGGTATAATGGTATAAATCAGGGGAACTTTATTCTGTTCTCTTTGTTTCATAATTTGTGGATTAGGCATTCAGAAAGTATTATAAACGGCTTTGCGAACCAACCACTAGAGAAGCAAATCATCCAATTATCCAGAATTGCTAAGCCCTTTTCTATAAATACAGTTTGCTCTGAATTTTGCATTCCCTTGATCCTTCTTCAAATCTTTTTAAAATTGTACCTTCGTTGGCATATAAATCTCAGTTTCTAAATTCCCAGAGTAGTTGTTCAGCATTTGTAAGTCCAACAAATATCTGATGATCGTAAAGAATAACATAAAAATAAAGCCTCTGGATATTGATGTCACCTATACCTATTTAGAAAATCACCGGCACAACAGGATATTTCTAGCAGGGAAACCCATGCTCGTTTATTTGCGGATGCAACGTTTCGGGGCGTACCCCTTTGTCAAGCATACCGGTAATTAGTGTTAATAGTATTTAAAGGCTTAAAAATGACGTGATTAACAAACGTGATTACATAATTAGTGGAAATTGAATAATTAATTACTAATCAAACAAGGCCATAGATACATAATTCAACAAGGCGGCACCAGGTTTCGCAAAATTCGGACTGCCAGGGTGTGCGAGGTGACTCTTCTTGTCTTCCCACCTATACCTATTTCCCATAGTATTTTTCTAATGAAAATGTGGGGTCAGATCTCTCACTCTCTGATCATGGTGAACACCGTCTCTCCTATTCTCCTATTCTTTTCTAGATGCACCTAGTATGGGTCTAAAACCCATCAAAACAAAGGAAAAGGAAATCTCTGCTCTGTATGGTTTACAATACATTTTGGAACAGTCAAGCTCTAGACTCCATTGACCTAATTTATCAAAAAGCACAAGGCACAGTGTGAAAAAAATGTATGATACATGCACTTTGCAGCTTGAAAAACAATGGACAAAAGTTTCACCCAAATGTTAAAACTACCCAGTGAAAGTCTTTGCTCCTCTGGAATAGAGCACAGTTATTGTATTCTGACGGGCTGGGAAAAAATACTACATTACCGGTGAAACCATAGCAATTTGAGGCAATGTTTTTCACTTTCCATCCCTTTGATAAATGAGCCCCTAAAATAATTTTATAAAGATCCATTTTCTTCAGTCTTTGGATACCACAAAATAGAGATAGAGGAAATAATGAATAGAAACCTGATCCAGTCTTTATACAATTAAGTGGGTATAACACTTTATCTGGATTTATCAGATGAAGCAGGTTTCCATTTATCAATGTCCAGCACAATATAAAATTCACCTTCGCTTGACAGTAAGCTGGTTATTGCTGGGCTAACTGCTAATTAAACAAATCAAACTGATAGACGCCTGAAATTTCCATTTGGTTTCATAGGTCCAAGTCTGTCAAGATGTCAAAGACTTAATTGTATGTTTCTTGTTTTAAAGACACGGGCTACATTACACCTCTTTTCTCTTGTAAAAACAGGAAATCCAGGAGAGATGTTAGAAAAAAGGCCATTAAGGTTTATTTAATGTTTAGGGTGTGAAATTCTCCATTCACTTCAGTAGATGTTAATTATAATGAAACTGATATATTTCATACTCCTGCATTGTGCTGGTGATGCGGGGAACTTTCATGACCTTTTTGTCAGCTTAAGTTAAAGGGGCAGTAAACACCCTTGTTCAGCTTAAGTTCAATGAATAAGGCTACTGTTTTAATTTTTAAAAAAACTTTGTTTTGTTATTTTCATTTCTTGAGCTAAACAGGGAAAACAAAGAAACTACTCCATGCTTGGGCCTTGCGAGGAATACAATTAGATTAGATCCCTTCATCCTTTGTTGTGACTGTTTTTGTTATCAGGGATGCATTTTGCAGGAGTATTACCTGTGCATAGATGTTTTGTGTTGAATCAATAGGCAAAAAGTATACTCAGCACAAGCCCAATTGAACCGATATTGAATTAAGAGGTGTATTTACCCTTTAAATTTTGTAAGGAGGTATGGATATCAATAGAACAGATGCACACACAAATGTATGCACCATTAGGGAACAGCTATGGGCAGCAGTATGCATATAGGCTATAGACTGTGGGGTTATTATATTTTAAGTATTCTATTTTTAAGGAGTGAGGAATGTTTTTGTGATTGTTATGGTATTCCCTTGCTACTGGGTTTTTTTTCTAGCACCCTAGTGCACATACGCACATATTATGGATTGTATTGGTCAATACAGTCATTGGCAGAGACAAACTCAGTTAGTTAAACCTGAGCTAAATGGAAATATGTTTGATATACCCCTATACAGTGTCTGACACTCTGAATTCATCAGTGAGAGCACTTGCACATGAATTTACTATATAGAGAATGGGTTAATTCATTTAGACCAGTGCTGTCAAGAACTGGCCCTTCTTTAAAGGAACAGTAACATCAAAACATTTAATTGTTTTAAAGCAATAACAATATAATGTAGTGTTGCCCTGCACTAGTAAAACTGCTGCGTTTGCTTCAGAAACACTACTATTGTTTATATAAATAAGCTGCTGTGTAGCAATGGGGGCAGCCATTCAAAGGAGAAAACACAGCAGATAGCAGATAAGCTCGGTAGAACATAATGGTGTTATCTGTTATCCACTACTTAACCTGTGCCATATAGCCGTTTTTCAATTCCCACAATTGCTACACAGCAGCTTGTTTATATGAACTATACTAGTGTTTCTGAAGCAAACAGATCAGTTTTACCAGTGCAGGGCAACACAATTTTTTGGTGTTTCTGTTCCTTTAAGCAGAAATTCAGCAATAGCTGGGATGCCTAGGTCACATAACCTGGATTTAAACTAATTTTGAATTCTTTGAGGAGATGTAAAATACCATTGCTCTAATTGCTTGGAATAGAAAGCCTTAAAGAAAACTCTTCTAATTTGAGTTTCTATCTTACTACTTGTCCTTTGGCAACCTAAGTCATTCTCCAATGCATGGGAAACAAACACTGCTGCGTGTGTCATAGAAAGGCCTCCTGCTGCAACCTGCTCTACTTATTTACTGTCTGTTTGTCAAGAAAAGTCACATAGCTCTCCCCTTAGGTTTTCTCTATTTATCAGTTTCCAAGATGCAGAAAAAATACATTGCCCTTAACAATCAAAGCACCATTATAAAGGAGAAATAATCTTTAGATGCATTAAAGTGGCGGTGTGTCAAATTTGTTTGGGTCCAGTTGTTTGTAACTCGTGAAGTGGAACGCAGCAATATTTTTCATGGTGCTTGATGTTTGTTGTCTCACTGTTTTGATATCTTAAGGTCAATGACAGGAGCTTCCCCCAGAGGAGAAACACTACAGAAGTGTCACACAATGGAAATATTTTGGACTTTAATGGATTTTATATAATCCTCTTTTTTTACTGAGAAGTGAAAACTCAGCAAAATATGTTTTCCCCTGTTTTTAAAATTAACAATTGATGTCATTTTTTTTTTATAATGGGGCCATTACTTAAAGCAGAATTTTGCAGTATATTTAGCCGGCAGTTATGTGCAGCATCAGCAGAATTAGATGACTGTTAGCCTGCTGTGTAATTCTTTGCTTTAGTGGAGCTGGTGAATTTGTAGTAAACACGTTCCTCTGAGATAGATTACAACTTGCCCTCATTAGCTTTTATTGTTAGGAGTTCACCAAATCCATTATTTTGGGATTTGGTTGAATCCCGAACCAAATCCGAACCTTAATTTGCATATGCAAATTTGGGCAAGTAAAAATTTAAAAGAACTGGATGCAGCACTCAGAAAAAATAGTAATTTCCTTGTTTGTGTGACCAAAAGACACATGATTTTAAGAGTCCAAATCCTGCTGGAAAAGGCTCGGATTTGGCTAAATCCAGGAGATCATATCTATTTATTGTCCAAACCTCAGGCCAAACTGTCAAAACTTCCACTTCCCCTTGCTTTGTCCTGTTCTATCATATCACAGTGATACAGAATACAGTGATACAGTGATACACTCAGATACAGAACAATATACACTTAGGGGCAGATTTATTATGTGGTGTAAAAATGAGAAAAAAGTGAATAATTGGCCCCACCTCGCCGTGTGCAACTTCTTTGAGCAACTTCCACTGGAACTTACAAAGGTCTGAAGCCGTGTAAAATAACAACAGCAAATCTGGCGTTCGCATGGCATAAAATAAAACACATCTTGATAAATTCTCTATTTATTTTACACAGCTTTTTAAACCAATTTTTTTGTGAATTTTGTTTTACACAGCATAATAAATATGCCCCTCAGTCTTCACTGTAAGGCGTGCCTGCACCCTCAACCAGTACTCTATTTATTACACTTGGTGGCATTGTGCTCTCTGTTGTTACAATGTATTCCTCAGTGTTTGTATAGCGATTATAATAGATCATTCATATCAGTGCCGCAGTAGAGCTTACAATCTATGGTCCTCATGATATTCACACACACTATTGTCAATTATATCAGTAGCTAATTAACCTGCTTCTATGTTTTCAGATTGTGGGAGGAAAACCAAGAAAACACAGGTGGAACATTCAAACTCCTTGCAGATAGAGTGCTGGCAGGAATTGATCCTAAAATCCCAGCATGACAAGGCAGCAGTATTAATCATTGCAACACCGTTCTGCCCTCCTTATGGAGACCTCCATCACTAATTTGTGAAATGTAGTTGTGATACCAAAATCAGTTGATATTTCCAGTGTCTACCCCATGTTCTTCTGAATGTTGAAATAAGGCCACCTTAAATGCCTGAAGAAGGCTCCCAGCACAATTGCTGTTATGTATCACAGCATTTAACATTTGTCAAGATTATAGCATGAGGGGAGTAACCGACCAGGTTTTTATATTAGTTGCCATGACAAGAAAGAAGAAGTTGTCAAAGGTAAGTTCCAAGGGCATAGCTTCTGAATTCCATCTAGGCTATTAATATTTTGGAATGTTGACCCAAATACAGGTCCCATACTTACAACTTGTAAAATGTACATCTGGCACCTACCTAAAGCTGGCCATAGATGCAAAGATCCGATCGTTCGAGTCATCGAACGTTCAGACTTCCCCATCTCCCGACCTGCCATTAACCATTCCGATCAAATAAAGTAGTAAAAGAACAGATCAGCCGATGTTCTGCCCCTGACAGCAATCGTACGAAAGTCATGTCCGACCAAAGCTAGTGACAGTCTCCCAATCGTATGATCGGCAATACATGCAGAGATATTATCGGCAGCCGACAGAAATTTTCTAACCTGTCTGATCGACCAAACGACAATCTCCGCCGGATGAAAAATGCCGGGACTCTCCACACACAATCCGAAAATCATACGAATCCTCGATTCATACGATCAGATCTTTGTGTCTATGGCCAGCTTAAGTGTGCGGAATGCTTTACATGCAATACACTGTTTGAATCAATATGATATTGAAGCAGGTCAATCCAAGGTGTTCACTTTAAATTTTGTTGCCCTGTTCAAACCTGAAGAAGAAGGGGCATTTATTACTCTTTGTAATTTCATTATAAGAACCGACCATTTCTGTTTCCACTGTAGAGGAGATTAATACTGCAATTGTGTTATCATTTTGCAAATTGAAAAAGAAAATTAAGAGAGCCCTATGCATATAGAAAAGAAAATCCTAAAATATTAGGATTTACTAATCATCTGTACGTGAGTGGATTCATTAAATTAACTACCTCAATTAAGAATGTTCAACAAAAGGAATTAAATAACCTCTGTGTCATTGGCATACAATAATTGCATCCAGCACAAAATAGTTTAGCTATCTCACCTACAGTAACTGTGCTATTAAACTGGGCCAGTCTAGAAGCTGATTGCCCAGGCTACACTTAATGCATTCCAATTGCAAATCCTGCTTTCAAACTCATTAAAAAAATAGTGTACAAATAAAACTGGCTTTTACTGCACAGATTAAGGGACAGATTGAAATATATTTTCTCGCTAATAAGCTAAGTGCTGAAAGCTGTAAGACAAGCTATTTGAATCTACAGAACAAAGTGTAAGAGGAAAAATGATATTCTCTTGGGAGGACTCTGTATTCGAAATCTAGTGCTATTAGGGGTCGCCACCTATATTTTCCCATTACCACAGGAGTTCATTCAATCAGCCTAAAGATGCATAAATGTTTTTCTTTTTTCCATAGGCCCACTATTCCATTAAAATGGTATGCATGCTTGGTGAATTAAAAATGTGGTTAGCATTATGCAATACTGTACTTGAAATTTAGGACTTTACACATAAAGATAAGTAGAAGCTAAAAAGCAACCTGTTTTTTACAAATTTAAACAAGCCTTTGCTCCATCAAGAACTGATAGCACAGTAGGTCCAAGGTTGGCTTCTTGGAGACCACCACTAAGAAGTGAATGATCCTTATTGATGTGATTACCCTTTTGCCGGGGGGGAATCTAGACTAGCGCAATCCATTGACAGAGAATTTACAGAATCTATTGAGAGTTTCAATTAAAATTTAGTGTGTTCTTTTTTGTTGAAAGTCTTTCAAACATCTCTTTCTTGATATTCCTCCTCCTCTTTACAATTCTCTGGATCACAAACTCATATTCAGAGGTAATAACATATGGGATGTTTTAAACCTGGGCAACATAACATCTTAAATGCTGTCATTTCCTGCAATGTAAATCATTGCAGAAATGCACAAATTGTGCATTTGCTTGACATTGCCTCAGACAGTAATTTGGCATGATTATGTGCTTGGAGTATTTTAGCCAAAATGATTTAAGTTGCAGGCAATGGCACAATATATTGGACAATGAGGGTGGCAAAATACCCCCAACTATCATTGTCCTTTATAATATTCAATAGAGACAGCAGAAAGCTACATGTAGCATAAGCTGATCATACATGGGCCGATAAAAGCTGCTGACTTGGTCCCTCCTTTGTACCTTGGTCCCTGCTTTTTAACTGTGTATGCCCAGCTCAAGAAGAGCCTGTATTGCTATTTATAACTTCTTCTATTATTATTATTATTAACCTACACAATAATGTAAAATACCTGTTGTTGCACTGATAGTTTCTAAAAGCATATATATATATATATATATATATATATATATATATATATATATATATATATATATATATATATATATATATATATATATATATATATATATATATATAGATATATATATATATATGTATATATTGTACAGGACTCCAGGGGTGGGTCCTGGACAGCAGGTATATTTCCCCTTTATTCAGGTACCTGGAGGGTGCACAGCAGGGCTAATTACTGCAGCAGTGCAGGAGTTAAGAGAGCCCTGAGAGTTCAGGAAGGGGGTTGGTAGACACACGTGAGGTCTGCAAGAGAGAAGTGTGTTTGGAAACTGCTCTCCTGACTGGGAACCAAAATCTTTGCAAGGCTAGGTGAGCCTGATCCCTGAATGGGAATATGAACTGTTTTCTTTCAATTCTGATCTGCATGAAAGTGATTGTTACTTTATGCTGAAGACTATGTTTAAGTTGACTTACTTTACCTGCTGAGGATACAGCTTGTTTACGTTGTTAATGTTACCTGCTGAAGATACAGTTTGTTTGTTTGAATAAGGAATAAAAAGACATTTATTCTACTACTGTGTTGTGGCCGTAGTGCATGGGTGATCCCACTCCCCCTGAACTTTACTATATATATATATATATATATATATATATATATATATATATATATATATATATATATATATATATATATATATACACAGAATATAAGTAAACTCACTTCTGGTGCATTCAGAAAAATGCTAGAAGTACTGCCTGGGTGCCGGTTATACATCACATATAATTAAAAAAAAGTAACCACACTCACAGGTCTTTCTCTTATGAAACGTGGAATAAAATAATTGTCTGCACATTTTGAGAGTGTGGTTACTTTTTTGAACTATTATACTAAACAAGTTAGCCCCAGCACTCTCAATATATAACACCCCTAATGGCGTATTTGGAAGAAATCATGCTAAATAAAGAGAAAAGCAGGTATGGTCTTTCTCCCTCCAAAGATAATTTTTTCACTTAGGATAGGACTGACGCTTGGACACTGCCTTGACGGGGCGCGTCAGCTTATGCAAGTTTTGTACAAACTTTGTAACTAAAAGTGTCTTTTTTTAAGAAAGTTACAGTTCAGTTGTGCCAGAATATTTTTTCAGGGGGTTATATATTAAGAGTGCTGGGGCTAATGTGCACCCAATAATAAAGGTGAGGAGCGGCATTTCAGCTTGTTTGTTTAAAATATTATATATATATATATATATATATATATATATATATATATATATATATATATATATATATATATATATATACTGTTTAGTTCAGTATATGATATAAGCCACACACCCATGCACCAGACTGATTTTAATTGCAACACATGGATGAGCTGCATTTTTTGTTTTTGTATATTCTATAAAGGAAAGTGGCTTTCCCTTTAATGCTTGCTCTCCCAACCCCCGCCCCTCTAAACACAGTCCTACAGATTACTTAAAAGCCCATAATGCTGAATGTTTCTTTGGAAGAGGTCATGCCAAATAAAGAGAGAAGCAGGTATGATCTTTCTCCTCCCAAAGAAAATACCCTTTTTTCACTTTGGTAGGACTGATGCATGGACACTGCCTTGGCGGGGCGCATCAGCTTATGCATACTTTGTACAAACCATGTAACCAAAAGTGTCTCTTTTTGCCAAATTCAGATAAATTCCACATTAAAGAATAATCATTCTTAGATAACTAATGGTCTTCCTTAAAACCATGCTATAGACTGATTCCATAAGTTCCTATTACGTTTATATTTCTGTTCATGTCCTCTTTTAGTCATCTTGTATTCTTTTTCCAAACTGATAACTAGTTTTCTAGGGTGAATAAGCCCAAGCAATCATATAGCAAATAAAATTCCAATTTGCCGCACAACAAAAACGTAAATAATTCAAACCATAAAAAAATTAAAACCAACTGCAAATTAACTTAAACAATGTCTACATCACACTGGACGCTCATTTTTCGTTTAGCTATTACTTAAAATGTTATTTTAATACATAACAAGTGGTATTTAATACTGTTGATTATTTAATATCAGTATTTTGCTAATTAAAATGTTAGATTCTTACTATTCCTTTATCTATCACACTTTAAATATCAAAACTGTTAAACAGAAGGATCAAAAGCATATCGGTTTAGTCTCTGTTTGACATTTTTATTTCAGTGGTTTACATAACAAATTTGCCCTTTTGCAAATCAAACCAACTACTTTTATGCTGTCATTAGTCTTGCCAATCCCACAATTATCAAAAAGATTTGTTGTTTCACATGGGATAATAAAAGGGCAGACTTTCTAATAAAGCATCAAACTAACACAAATGCAGTAATGAGCAGAGAGAGTCATGTACAAAGGAGAGAAAGAAGAAACACTTCCAAAGAGAAAATGCTAATTAATCAATCTTTTTCCCGCATTGTTTTAGTTATCATTAGTTTACACCTGATAATATAAATAGAATGAATGGACAAAAACTGGTTGATGCTTTCAAAACATTAAGGGCAGAGTCACACGGTCAGATTTGGGGAGCGACAAATCTCCTCTTCTTCGGGGCGACTAATCTCATCAAACTGCTTCCTGCCGGCTAGAATGTAAATCACCGACGGGGTGGCAATCGGTGTGCTTCATTTTCCAAAGTCTCCTGAAGTTGCCTTACAAGGAAACTTCTGGCGACTTCGGAAAACAAAGCAATCCGAATGACATCCTGCCGGTGATTTAGATTCTGCCCGTCCGGAGGCAGTTCAGTAGATTAGTCGCCCCGAAGAAGAATTGATTTATCGCCGGGCGACTAAGTCTTCCTGAATCTGAGCATGTGTCTCTGCCCTTATGGGTTTAAGCTCTGAAAAACTATTGAAACTAAACTGAAATTCTTTAGAAATGGAGCAATACACTGTAGTCTGGAGAAATTGTGGCAAACCTGTTCTATCCAAATCAAGACCAGGCAGACCAGAAGACTGGTGTATTAGATGGACTTCATACAAGACAGAACAACATTCAAGATTAAAGCTATCACAAGGCCCTATTCCAATTAGTAAAAAGATGATGGACCTTCATGGTTTTGCCGAACCACTAAACATTTAGCATAGAACCAAACAATACAGGAATGTTGCTGCTGAAGATGAAGTAATCTTGTTTACATAATAGCAAGTTTGTGTTTGCAGTCTATGAGTAAAGCCCATTAGACACGAAATGCATTAGGCCACACATGTCCTAATAAATAATTTTGGAACAATTCTTGCTATTGCATTTATTACCAGTTGGGACTCTTTCACACATCTGGGATTTTGTAATTTATGGCAACCCTTGAACTGGGGCTTATGTGTTGAGACCACAGTGTAACTTTTTTGTGATTACATAAATATATATATACGGTGTGTGTGTGTATATATATATATATATACTTTCCCTTGTTTGTTATAGTTATACAGGAGCAGTGGCCAGCTCTATGTTGTAGCTCCCACCCCTCCCAGCTATAGTCAGGTGATCCCACTGGTGTCTAATAAAAGGGCAGCCAAGTTTGGGAGTTTTACTTTGAAAGCAGCTAGTAAGTTGCAGGTAAAACTTAGTCCCTTTGCAAAATGTATAAGCAATTGAATTCTTAATGAATCAGATGAAAATTAAGCGTAGGACTGGCCAGATATGGGATGACTTTGACGTAGTTGGCCAGCTTAAATATATTGCAATATATGGACAAACAATCCCTGTGTTGTTTAAAGGGTAAGGCATTTTTTAGTAGCAGTATGCACAAAATGTCTCTGTCTTAAATATATTGATAATGGGTTGAGTGCAGAGGACTTCTTGTAGTTGACTATATGTATTTTGTGGTCACACCCTCATTGCACCCCCGCCTAATGGTTTTTAAAAAATAGTGGTGAGCACAACTTTCCCTTGTTTGTTATAGTTATACAGGAGCAGTGGCCAGCTCTATGTTGTAGCTCCCACCCCTCCCAGCTATAGTCAGGTGATCCCACTGGTGTCTAATAAAAGGGCAGCCAAGTTTGGGAGTTTTACTTTGAAAGCAGCTAGTAAGTTGCAGGTAAAACTTAGTCCCTTTGCAAAATGTATAAGCAATTGAATTCTTAATGAATCAGATGAAAATTAAGCGTAGGACTGGCCAGATATGGGATGACTTTGACGTAGTTGGCCAGCTTAAATATATTGCAATATATGGACAAACAATCCCTGTGTTGTTTAAAGGGTAAGGCATTTTTTAGTAGCAGTATGCACAAAATGTCTCTGTCTTAAATATATTGATAATGGGTTGAGTGCAGAGGACTTCTTGTAGTTGACTATATGTATTTTGTGGTCACACCCTCATTGCACCCCCGCCTAATGGTTTTAAAAAATAGTGGTGAGCACAACTTTCCCTTGTTTGTTATAGTTATACAGGAGCAGTGGCCAGCTCTATGTTGTAGCTCCCACCCCTCCCAGCTATAGTCAGGTGATCCCACTGGTGTCTAATAAAAGGGCAGCCAAGTTTGGGAGTTTTACTTTGAAAGCAGCTAGTAAGTTGCAGGTAAAACTTAGTCCCTTTGCAAAATGTATAAGCAATTGAATTCTTAATGAATCAGATGAAAATTAAGCGTAGGACTGGCCAGATATGGGATGACTTTGACGTAGTTGGCCAGCTTAAATATATTGCAATATATGGACAAACAATCCCTGTGTTGTTTAAAGGGTAAGGCATTTTTTAGTAGCAGTATGCACAAAATGTCTCTGTCTTAAATATATTGATAATGGGTTGAGTGCAGAGGACTTCTTGTAGTTGACTATATGTATTTTGTGGTCACACCCTCATTGCACCCCCGCCTAATGGTTTTAAAAAATAGTGGTGAGCACAACTTTCCCTTGTTTGTTATAGTTATACAGGAGCAGTGGCCAGCTCTATGTTGTAGCTCCCACCCCTCCCAGCTATAGTCAGGTGATCCCACTGGTGTCTAATAAAAGGGCAGCCAAGTTTGGGAGTTTTACTTTGAAAGCAGCTAGTAAGTTGCAGGTAAAACTTAGTCCCTTTGCAAAATGTATAAGCAATTGAATTCTTAATGAATCAGATGAAAATTAAGCGTAGGACTGGCCAGATATGGGATGACTTTGACGTAGTTGGCCAGCTTAAATATATTGCAATATATGGACAAACAATCCCTGTGTTGTTTAAAGGGTAAGGCATTTTTTAGTAGCAGTATGCACAAAATGTCTCTGTCTTAAATATATTGATAATGGGTTGAGTGCAGAGGACTTCTTGTAGTTGACTATATGTATTTTGTGGTCACACCCTCATTGCACCCCCGCCTAATGGTTTTAAAAAATAGTGGTGAGCACAACTTTCCCTTGTTTGTTATAGTTATACAGGAGCAGTGGCCAGCTCTATGTTGTAGCTCCCACCCCTCCCAGCTATAGTCAGGTGATCCCACTGGTGTCTAATAAAAGGGCAGCCAAGTTTGGGAGTTTTACTTTGAAAGCAGCTAGTAAGTTGCAGGTAAAACTTAGTCCCTTTGCAAAATGTATAAGCAATTGAATTCTTAATGAATCAGATGAAAATTAAGCGTAGGACTGGCCAGATATGGGATGACTTTGACGTAGTTGGCCAGCTTAAATATATTGCAATATATGGACAAACAATCCCTGTGTTGTTTAAAGGGTAAGGCATTTTTTAGTAGCAGTATGCACAAAATGTCTCTGTCTTAAATATATTGATAATGGGTTGAGTGCAGAGGACTTCTTGTAGTTGACTATATGTATTTTGTGGTCACACCCTCATTGCACCCCCGCCTAATGGTTTTAAAAAATAGTGGTGAGCACAACTTTCCCTTGTTTGTTATAGTTATACAGGAGCAGTGGCCAGCTCTATGTTGTAGCTCCCACCCCTCCCAGCTATAGTCAGGTGATCCCACTGGTGTCTAATAAAAGGGCAGCCAAGTTTGGGAGTTTTACTTTGAAAGCAGCTAGTAAGTTGCAGGTAAAACTTAGTCCCTTTGCAAAATGTATAAGCAATTGAATTCTTAATGAATCAGATGAAAATTAAGCGTAGGACTGGCCAGATATGGGATGACTTTGACGTAGTTGGCCAGCTTAAATATATTGCAATATATGGACAAACAATCCCTGTGTTGTTTAAAGGGTAAGGCATTTTTTAGTAGCAGTATGCACAAAATGTCTCTGTCTTAAATATATTGATAATGGGTTGAGTGCAGAGGACTTCTTGTAGTTGACTATATGTATTTTGTGGTCACACCCTCATTGCACCCCCGCCTAATGGTTTTAAAAAATAGTGGTGAGCACAACTTTCCCTTGTTTGTTATAGTTATACAGGAGCAGTGGCCAGCTCTATGTTGTAGCTCCCACCCCTCCCAGCTATAGTCAGGTGATCCCACTGGTGTCTAATAAAAGGGCAGCCAAGTTTGGGAGTTTTACTTTGAAAGCAGCTAGTAAGTTGCAGGTAAAACTTAGTCCCTTTGCAAAATGTATAAGCAATTGAATTCTTAATGAATCAGATGAAAATTAAGCGTAGGACTGGCCAGATATGGGATGACTTTGACGTAGTTGGCCAGCTTAAATATATTGCAATATATGGACAAACAATCCCTGTGTTGTTTAAAGGGTAAGGCATTTTTTAGTAGCAGTATGCACAAAATGTCTCTGTCTTAAATATATTGATAATGGGTTGAGTGCAGAGGACTTCTTGTAGTTGACTATATATATATATATATATATATATATATATATATTTGGTTTTTGTGCGCAGACATACACGCCATTGTATTATTGCAGTCAGGTAGCTTATGTGAGAAGCTGGTTATATCAGAGTTTATGGCAGCAGTGCATCAAATCTATGGGTCATACGTTGTTTTTGCTTAGACTGGTGTTGGTTTCTTGCACTATATGAACTACATAATGATAAAATAAACAGTTCTATTCTACAGAGGCATGCCTTTCCCTCTGGCTTAAATTAGTGTGAAAATGAATTTCTTTTCCAGCAGCAGTTCAAGAAAGTGCAAGAAGTGCTCACTTGCATGGTCTTCTCACCACAATCACCAGACCCCAATTCCATTGAATATCTATTTAAAAAGAAAAAAGCTAAAAACATCACCACACACTCCATAAGATTCTCTTAAGAAGTACTGTAATAATTAAAATGTTACAGCAAATATCTTAAGCACAAATTTGATCAACCATGCAAAGCACATATTGGATCCCAGCTGAACAGCAACTAAGCAGCTTATTGACTATTGTATGCCTTTCTGATTATTCTCTGATAAGGGATCTTTCAGATACTGATAAAACCAATTGGAATTGTTAGCATAGACTATACTGGACCCTGGATGTGGTCCACAGTTGCAGAAATCCTCTGTGAAATCCTACTGTGGGCTTGAGGACAGCAAACAATAAATCAGCCAAAGAAATACTCAGTTAACAGCCAACTTTAGAGTTTTACTTAAATTAGAAGATATCGTAGCATAAATTAAAAAAGATCAAGCTGCTACCTGCTGTGATTTGCACTACCCTTGCTATTACTGTAATATTTCTTAAAGACTAGATTGCAGAAATATTTGGTTAAAAATAGGAACTGTCCAAATCAACTTTTTGTAGTCAGCACTCACCCACTTATCCATCTCTTAGTAATTCAGACGGTGCATGTGTCCAGTGGCCTACTGTCCAACCGGTTTCACAAATATTCCAATATATGACACAGCTCCATTCAGGATAATAACTTTAAAAAGCCTTTATTTGCACGTCTTTTAGATCTGCAACAAACATATACATGTTTCTTGCAGATCTAAAAGCCATGTGCAAATAAAGGCTTTTTAAAGTTATTATCCTGAATGGAGCTGTATCGTATATGGGAATAAAAATAGGAACTAACATGCAATAGCATAGGAATAATTATGCACTTTTCCCATACTTCCCTCTTAGTTTAATGTTGATTCCTTTTATAAAGCAGGTATCTGCAGGTCAAATAAACATATGGCACAAAAAGAAATGCATAAATCCTTCAACTCTTAAATTAGTGCTCATACTGCTGGATGGAATGCATATTATTCTGTAAGAACCTTGAGCATTATAATAAGCACAGCAGGAAAGCAAAATTCAATTGTTTTTCAATCTTCTCACTTAATATAATGTGATCACATTGTAAACGAGTTCAGGAATATTTTAAGCTGTTCAAAACACAGTTGTAGGCAAGCAAGACATCTAGAGACCCAAAACATCAACGTCAATACTATGCTTACATTATTTATATTATAATAAAGAAAATATATTTAGCAGCATACTGTAACATCAACACAATAAAATCTCATGTTCTGTCACTATAACACCTCTATTTTCTATGGGCTACACTGGGCTAATAGCAGCTGGGAAGGGGGGTGACTAAAAAATAAAATTTCATGCTATCACAAACGCATGATTTAAAAGAACATATGATTATTCATTTGAAGTTAGGAGAGAGTGTAACAATAAAATAAACCATCAAGACACAATTCATAGTTATGCTTTACTCAATGTGTAATGATATTTACTGATGGTTACTATCGGTAAGAGAAGCTCCGTGTCAGCTGGTATAAATCAAAGATGGCCGTGCTGTCCACTGTGGAATGCACGTACATCTTTGATTTTGTTTAATGAATTTTCAGCTAGGCAGAGAGAGAGAGACACCAGAGGTGCTGGGAAAGAAAAAAAGTTTGTGGTATTCTGCTAGTGGGGTAATACATCATTATACAGTGATCTTGCTGGCATGTCTAGAGTTAACAGAGTGCTCGTTAGCTATTTCTGGAGTAAATTTTGTGGTATATCTGGGGTTAACGGCATGCTTATTGGCCATTTCGGTAGTGATCTTGCTAACATGACATGTAGATGGCACAGTGTGTCTTAGAATGCTTAGCACCCCATATGTCATGAAATGGTGTTTGTCTTCTGGTGCACTTTTTGTAAACAATGGGAAAGTGTGTTTTTTGTGGGCAAACATTATTCTGTTTTTCTTAGTGTTAGGGATATGCATTTCTCAGCCACAGTTTTATTAGACCTCTGATGGTGAAGGTGGCCCCATGCTTGTCTTGGGGGGGGGGGGGCAAGCCCCAAGCCCCAGAACTCTAATTACACCACTGTCCACAGATCTGGAGTAGGTGTTATAGCACACAGTGTACTTCGTGGGGGTCATTTATAAACAATGGGCAGTAACCCCTGGCAACCAAACATATCTTTACTTTCATTGTTCTACTTGCAGCTGGCTGAAAAATGCTAATCACTGATTGGTTGCTATGGGTTACTGCCCAGGTGCAAATTGGCCCAGTGTTTATAAGCGAGCTACAGTTGGGTCAACGGAAGGGAGAGTAGTGTTCAGCATACAGTATAATAACTTTGACTTTTGTGCGTGTAATACAAGTGTACACTGCCCAATAAAAGATGTTGAGAAATCAGTGTGGGTGTTCAGAATGTTAGCCTCTAAACATTTCATTTTGCAAAATGCAAAAGATTAGAGGAATAGAGAGAAGCGGTTAACAAATAAAATATTAGGAATATAGTTTTCTTTTGCTTAGGTTCTATACAGAAGCACCCCAACATTATCAGATTCACTGCATATGATCGGTTTTCTCTACGCCATATGAATACAACACTGACTGATTCCTACAAACACAACACAGGTCACCAGAAAGAGGAAAAAGAAATGCTGTCTCTGTGTTCTCAGAGCAAAAAAATGTCATGTGATAACAAAGCAAATCAGTTTAGTTTTTAAAATATCCAGTTGCAGAAAGCTCTGACCCACTGTACACATTTGGAATTCACAATGCTGGTCTAAAAGATTATATTCTCCTCCCAAATTAATTACTTTTTCATGATTGGTTTCAGAATCATATTTACTTTTTTTTCAAATGCTCCGCTGGGTGTATCAACCCCTTGGGAAATTTAAAAGATTTCAATCTATGCTGTATTTTATTATTATTATTATTATTCTGTAAGCAGCGTTATTTCTCCTGTGTGGAATTTCAAGAAAGATTTACAATGCAAATTCTCTTTTTAGTCAATGTTGAAGAGCCGATGAGCAACAGAGTAAAATATACACTGCTTTCTCCGAGTTCCAACCACTAGCATGGCAATTATTTATGATGGCTGTTGTTTTAAAGGGCTAGCATACCTTCATATATTCTTGGGCATACAGTGAAATATCTACGCTACTATTGTATTTTGCTTTATCCCTATGAATGAATTAAGTAACTACTCCTGGGTAGCTTTTAATTTCTTGTTGGGGGATTATTACACCATAGGTTATAAGGACAGTTGTGGCCAGACAGCACATTTAACATGCAAGCTGAGCTACTAACATATTCTCATAAGGTTAGGGCCACACAGGGCTGAAACCAGCCTGCAGGCCACTTTCAGCCCCTACTGTGGGCAGCAGCCTCCTTCTTCTTTAGCATCTGGAACCATTGTGTTGGCTCCTGCCCAAACACGCTTGGCTGAGAAAAGAGAGACTTTGTATTTCTTGCTGAAATCCGCTGTGAGTGTTCACGCCAGAGCCGACACAATGATTACAGATGCAAAAGAAGAAGGAGGCAACTGCCCCCAGTATGGGCTGAAATCGGCCTGTGTATTTCAGTTTGGATTTAAACAAAAACAAAATAATCTTGATTGTAGTAGTAACAAGGAATAGCCTATAAATCAGATTAACTGCTCAAAGTGACTTTTAGGGGCATATTTATCAAAGGTCAAGGTGAATTTTCAAATGAATAAAATTCGAATTTCGAGCTATTTTTTTGTGCTTCGACTAGAGAATAGTCCAAATTAGATTTGAATTTGAAAAAAAATAAAAAATTAGAATTTCGAAATTTATTGTCTCTTTAAAAATTCGACTTAGATCATTCACCATTTAAAACCTGCCAAATTGCTGTTTTAGCCTATGGGGGACCTCCTAGAACCTATTTGGAGTCAATCGAATTTTTTTTTTGTAAAAAACTATTCCTTCGATTGGTACGATTCGAAATTGTCTGAATTCGGACCTATTCGACCAAAAAAAACTTTGACTCTTGATAAGAAATTTGCCTCTTGATAAATATGCCCCGTATTGTATGTAGTGCATACAATAAAAGTCACTTTGAGTAGTTAACCTGCCTTAAAGGCTATTCCTTGTTACTACTACAATTTGCTTCCAGTTTGAACCTGTACCTGAGGCGGAGGTATAAAACAAGGAATAAGCTGACTAAATAGATCTAAGATACAAGCTTGAAGGTAACAGTCACCCTTGTGTCTTAAAATAATCTTAATATTTCACTTATCTTAAGTTAAAGGGACCAAAACATGAAAGTATAGTGTGATCGTTTAAGTGTCCTCATTGGCAAGGCTTGAGGTCAGGGGAGTAACAACAAAAATATTTGGAGGCACCGGCACCCATGGGGACTCCTGCGAGCGAGTGCCTCACTTTAAAGAAAAAGAAAGCGACGGTGAGGGGGATTTCAACACTATAGAGGAAACAGCACTACAAGTCTACAGGTCTGCTTCCTCTATAGTTCCACCAGTGCTTGGGGTTCTTATGTGTATAAGACACTATATTTGGGTTAATATATATATATATAAGCTCAAAGAGACGTTTACATATCTGAGACTTGTATTTACTATTTGCACATCTTATGTACTGCATAATTCACTCCAGAATCCAAGAACAATGAAAATGTTTCCATACATTACTAATACTATGTTTACACTCATTACACTACTGTGCCTAGCAGATATGCCAATCATTTCCCTGCCATTGTTATCTAATGGACACACTCCATACCTGGTATGCAAGTCTTTGTGAACAGATGGCCTTCATTTATTAGCTGAGTCCTATGAGGGAGACTTGTTTGGAGCTAGCTTTTGTCCTGGCATTTTAATAGATATTGCTCACTGGGGGAAGCAGCAGTAATAATGAAAGGCCCTGAAAAATTTAGAGCTATTCCTGATTATTTGTTTCTCAAGGCCTGAGAATGATATCTCTGGCAGCATTTCAGGAAGCTGAAATGCAGTCACATTAAAGGTGACATTACCTACTTCTCTGGGAGACAGTATAATGGCTGACATTATAGAAACACCTGTTCAGATTGAATTTCCCAATGGGTACATTTTATGCAATAGTGCAGCACTTTTTTTTTTATACTCTAGTCTATCCATTTTATGAGATTTTAGTACTTTTAAAAGAACAATGTCCATCAATTCGCTGTCTAGCCTAAGTGACTGAGATTACAAGAACCCACAGTATCAGGGCCACCTTGCTGGGCCCAACGAGCAGCAACCCCTTACCCAGCCCTCCCTGCTTACTCACAACCAGTGTCAGACTGGGACACCAGGGGCCCACCAAAAAAACCTTAGACCAGGGGCCCACTCTCAGTACTGTTATTCTTTCTCTCCTCAATCAACCTCTATTCTACTAGTCTCTTTATTTACTATAATCTGTTATTCAATCGATGTAGCCTCTTTGTTTTCATAGAAATAGGTAATGGCTATGAAAAAGGCCAATTGGTTAGAAGCAAGAGGGCCCACTGACACCTGGGCCCACCGGGAGTTTTCTTGGTATCCCAGCGGGCCAGTCCGACACTGCTCACAACTGCCGGCTGCAGCTAATTTGCAGCAGGTGGACAAATTTTTGGGTACAAAAGTGGCTGGGGAAGAGGATTTCTTTACAGCAGACCCCACTGTCTGCCCCCACGCAGGGGTAGGAAGCAGTTCCTCTATATTTACACCACATCTTCTATTTAATTGTCATGACTGAAATCATGGCCAGCAGTGACAAATTGCTTCTTGCACTGGGAGAAAGAGTGGAACTAAATAATCCTCATTTTCTTTAGTCCTTTCTTATGTGGGGGGGGGGGGGGTGTTAGCTACTAACAAGTCTAAAACCCTCATTCATTTTATTAAAACTGCAAATTTTTGCATAAGTATCACCATAAACCAAACTGTGTAATACAAAAAAAAAAAATACAACACTGTAACTGATATGAGTGGGCAGATGATTCTGAAATACAATTTTTTTCCTATCGGTATTTAATAGCTATGCATAATAATATCATTACACTTGGACAGCAAATTGCTGCATGTCTTAAAATAGCCCAGCTAATCTGTTCTTTAGTGTATGCTTACTGTTTTACGATTGTTTGCATTTTCTGTAATATGTATGATATATTATGAGATATATATCCTGAGTATCTGAGTATAATTTAAATACATGCAAAGTGAGCACAATATAGACTGCCTATATTTCTGGATTATGAAATGGTAAAATAAGACTAAAACAAACTGTACATTTAAAGGGATACTGTTATGGGGAAAAATGTTTTTTTCAAAATGAATCAGTTAATATTGCTGCTCCAGCAGAATTCTGCACTGAAATCAGTTTCTCAAAAGAGCAAACAGATTTTTTTATATTTAATTTTGAAATCGGACATGGGGCTAGACATACTGTCAGTTTCCAGCTGCCCCAAGTCATGTGACTTGTGCTCTGATAAACTTCAGTCACTCTTTACTAATGTACTGCAAGTTGGAGTGATATCACCCCCTGCCTCCCCCTCCCCCCAGCAGCCTAACAACAGACCAATGGGAAGGTAACTAGATAACAGCTACCTGGTAGATCTAAGAACAGTACTCAATAGTAAAATCCAGGTCCCATTTTACATCACATTCAGTTACATTGAGTAGGAAAAACAACAGCCTGCCAGAAAGCAGTTCCAGCATGTGGCTCTTTCTGAAAGCACATGACCAGACAAAATGACCTGAGATGGCTGCCTACACACCAATATTACAACTAAAACAAAATACACTTCCTGGTTCAGGAATTAAATTTTATATTGCCAAGTGAATTATTTGCAGTGTAAACAGAAATAAAAAATACAGCATAAAAATCATGACAGAATCCCTTTAAGGCCATCATTTTCCATTACAAATATTTTATTAATTCATGGATTTCTAGACCTCTAAATCTAGCGGACATACTATAAATGAATTATTCATTATAATTTGTTGTATCATGCTAAAGCATAGCCTGATCACGCTCATGGGTATTTGCAATTTTCTGGGATTAGCATGCAGCCTAAAACATAAGGCATGGGATAAATATGCATGGAAATGGCTCTTTAACTCCTGTGTAATTGTATGACAGCAAAATCTACATGACCTACAGTTTCCGTGAAAAAACATTATAGAATAATATAAAAATTAAAGAGATGTTCTTCTCCACGGGGCATGTTTTCTCTGGAAACTAAATAGCCCTTTATGAAGCTATCTTGATAGTTTGTCAGTAATACACGGGGAGGCCCATTTATCAAAGTCTGAATTTATATCATCACATGGGTTTTCCCCTTATTTAACAATACATTTTCCTGAAAATTTCCTGTGCAGGAAAAAAATTCAAAAATGTTTGAAAAAAAGTGAAAAAATCGGATTTTCGACCAGAATACTCTGATTTTTGCCCAAAACCCATGAAATTTTCAATTGCTTTGCAACTGTCGTTAGTTTGATTCCAGCCAGGGTGCTTCAATGAGTTTGTAAGTTCTCACTGTGTCTATGTGGGTTTTCATGTGGCACTTCAAAAACATGCAAACTGACTCCTGATTAAATTGGCCCTACTGTGTGAGAATGTGATAGGGACCTTACACTGCAGGGAATGATGTACATACAGTCTCTGTAAAGTGCTGCAATGATGTGTCGTTGCTGTATAAATACAGGTATGGGACCTGTTATCCACAATGCTCGGGATCTGCGGTTTCCGAATAATGGATACTTCCATAATTTGGATCTTCATACCATAGGTCTACTAGAAAATCATGTTAACATTAAAGGGAAGATTTATTATGGGTCTAGTTTATATTTGAGTGTTTGAGGTTATTTATGAGACAAAAATCTATTTTTTTCCTAACTGCTGAGCAGGGAAACAATCATACTTATGAACAGCAGGGGGAGTCCCCGCCTTAGTTCCCAGCCATGCAGAACTCAAAAAGCTTTGTTTAAGACGACCCCTAAGCAGCCCAGACCACACTGAGCATGTGCACAGTCTTAGTCTTGCAAAGATGTTAAACAAAGTTACAAGATGGTGACCCCCTGTAGCCAACTTTGAAAGCATAAATTATTTGTTTGATTAGGCTTGTGGTGCAGTAAGTTCATGATTATATTTAGTATACAAAATACAGCATTTCTAGCCTTATTCTATTTTAGACTTTACATGCCCTTTAATGTTGCAAAATTGTAACAGTTTAGATTTAAACACCAGAGACAGGGAAAAAAGTCTTTATTTCTGGGGAACAATCTGAAAACAACTGAACTGAGAAAAGTGTATGGAAGGTGAACAACCCCTTTATTCAAACCCTGCCTTTTATATGTGTGCCTGAATCTCCCTGCCATTATATTGGTCCGTTACTATAATGTTTTTTAACAACTAAGTGATTCTTCCAGCATATTTTCCTGCTGAGAGAGAACATGCTTGCTTAACTAATCACACGGCAATATTTCTTTTAGCTTTATAATCATCACTGGTAATGTTAATTTTTTAAATCTCAATTTAAGCCCCTGAACATCCTTTTCCTCGCTGTTAATGTCAGCCTTTCCAGAAAACGATTTATACACAGCCAGAAAGTAGCCATGCGTTCTCACCAGTGAATTGGTTTTTTGATGTGATGTAAAGTGGTGCTGTCCAGCGTCCAACCAGCTGAAACGGCTATGCTTTGCTTTCTACACTTCCAACATGTTGCCAGGCCAGGAGAGACTATATCACAGAAACTTTCTTTTCCTGTGTTAAGTGGCACTTTGTAACAATACTGTCAGTGAGGTTTGGTATCAAGCTAGTACTTGCTATATTTATAGAATGTATGGCTATCCGCTGCATTTTACGTGGTGATCACTCTAAAACATGAATCACCCCTTTAAATACTGTATAACTAATTGCTTCGGTATCAAGACTCAGCTTTATACTCTGAGTTGGCTTTTTATCCAGTGGCAGGGGAACTAGTGAGTAAATATTTTATAGTTCTGAAGTGTAGCTGTAGATTTAGTTATGAAAATGTACAAAAACAGAGCTCAAGCAAGAACACGGCATGAGAACATGATACTCAATAAAACCCCTGCTGCAAATACATGTACTCAAGTGCTCTTCTGATCACTTCCTTACAAGCACTTTATCCTCTTGCCTGACACTTCAGTGCTCAAACAGGTCTGCGCGGATGGAAGTCTAGGGATTAATTAAATGTGTAGGCTTTTACAATCAGAATTTTCTTCCTACAGTGCATCAGTCCCCAAGCAACTTGCCTTCAGACCCCTGTTGGTAAATCACACTTTGGTAATGTAGTAGATTGTTAATGGCACAGTTAGATATACTGCATAATAGTATTCATTATCATAAATATTTATTATAATAATATTATTAACCATATTTATGCAGTCAGCTGCATTTACTGCATTTACAGCTGATGAGACCAAGTAAGCAAACATGTAGGCACTTCAAAACCCCAAACTATTTGCATTGCTTCTGCTTTTATTTGATTCCTTTGGTTCAAAGAAAACAGTGAATTTGTCTGGCTTTTGGTTTCTTAGCCCACGGAAATCTGACTGTTTACTCTGCTCCAGTAACCACAGTTCTACTGTGAATGATTTATACCACGCTGCTGTGCTTGTCAAGTATAACAAACGGGATAAAAGTGTTATAGAGAGGCCATCCCAGCCAATGCTGTCTCCTTAATATGAATAGCTGTAGCCAAAATTCATTAAAATAGAGAGAAACTTGGCACAGCCCTTTTGCCACTTAATAATATAATGTGTAAGAGTAATCTAAATAGTCTTGCTCTTTAATTTTATGACCACTCAGTACATTGTTTCTACTCATATGTCATGAACCACTCAAGTATAAGCATCAACTGCCACTTTGCCTGCATTAAAGCAGTAAATAACAGCCCCATGAACTGTTACCACTAGATGAGGCAATATAGCAAAACTCAAAAAAATGGTAGACAGATATTATTTATTCTCCTTTTGACTATGGGTATAAGTAATGAGTCTGATGACAGCCATATAATATGTAGAATAGTATCATTGTTATTTTCCAGAGCATTGCCTCTTGCTGTTTAGCACATAGGGAACTCTTCCAAGCCCAATCTCATACCTGAAGAAAGACGGTAAGACCTATATGGTCCATTACTCTTGCTTTCTATTTCCTTTACTCTGATATTCTTCCAGAAACTGAGAAATATATGCAAGGGAAACAGAGCAATGAATATATATCTATTAATATTGGCAAAACTTGTATTTCCTGAATTAAGCAAATTCATCTTCTAAACATGATTTACATTTCTATCTATCTATCTATCTATCTATCTATCTATCTATCTATCTATCTATCTATCTATCTATCTATCTATCTATCTATCTATCTATCTATCTATCATCTGTCTGTCTACTCTAGTGTTTTAAATAAATTACAAATGAGCCCTAAAAGTGTACTTTTAGAATATGTACGGGACCATACATTGAACATAATCATTGCTAATTAATTAGGTAAATGTGTCCTTTGAAATCATTTTTGTATGACTTGTGCTCCTCCAGTGGGGAAGCTATAAATCTGGCAAATTTACTTTCCAAGGTTATTTACTTTACGGTTATTATGTTGGATCAAACCAAATATGTTAGTAAGATACACAGCAGAGCCACATGGCAATTAAGATTCAATTTCTATCAGTTACCTCCCAGAGTTAAAATGATCCAGTGCTACAGTATTTCTTATCCAGGATTTTAATTATCTGTACATTTGTATATGAAAAGCAGAGTAATGAACTTGGTCTCACTGGGCAACAAGACACCTCCTTGGAAACAGTGGATATACTGATCCCAACACATACAATGTGCTCTTCAGCAAAGCAAGACTCATTGAACCCCTCTGCAAAATCTTATCTAACATAACATTATGCAAGAAAACTAACTTCACAAATGTAAAACATTTTTACATTTACAAGCTTTGCATATATTTACCCTTGTATAATGGAAACAGTAAAAGCTGGTACAGTACAGTATATCTGTAATATCAAGCTTCTATCAAGGCGTTACTGGCTCATCTTGCATATTTATATTTGTCTAAGCTGCAGCCTAGCTTCCTTACTACTGCTCATTGTTTTTCTATTTTTACAAAAAGCCTTCTGGTTAATTGGAAGCACACAATCCAGTTCTAGCCCTCCAAACGAATATTATCGACCTGTCCATGGGCTTTAGAGATTTCTTTGTATGACCCATTGCATTTCATGTAATCCAGCCTGCAGCCATGAGATGTATTAAACAAGCACACTAATGCACAAGCCATTGGATAGCACATGTCATAAGTCATGATATCATATCATCTGGGGCTGTGGTGGACAGCTGAACAGGACCATGAATGTAGCTTGACTTTTTCTCTAGGTTTTCTTATAGTGAGAGAGAGAGTTATTTTTATATAGTAAATGTAATTTAGCTTTAAAATGCAAGGGTACAGTAATCCTTTAGTATATTTATATATATAGAAATTTTAATGTTTGTAGGGCAAAGTCAATATATTGACATATACTTGCATAACTCCCAGCTACAAAGTGTTGAGAGGAATTAAGGAGAATATCAGTATATTTATAATTGGTCCCAGTAGTTTAGTAAAGGTAGCATTATCCAGGCTAAAAAATAAGTATGATTTACAGCACAAGTAAAACATGTATCTCCCACCAAATTAGCCTTCAGAGAAAAAAATTATATTTACTGGTAGACAATGCATATAGATCACATGGCAATAATAATGTACAAGCAGTGTCACAGAAAAACAATGAAACATATATCTAATACAGTAGGGTATTCCATACATATTTTTACAGTAATCCTGACAGAAGAGCCAGTGACCTGAATGTATAGAATACTGGGTGTATACAGCATTGTAATATTTCCTATAAATTCTCATTTGTAAAGCAGTCACTGGCCTGCTTTTTTTTCTTACCAATAAACACTTGGGGGGTTATTTACTAAAATCCGAACTGACCTCATAGTATTAATAAAAATATTAATAAAAAAAATAGATTTAATCAGGTCGTAAAAAAACTCGATAAAATTGTGTGAAAATTCAAATCGTACAAATTCTTCAGGCTTTTTCCTGAATCGTTCAATGTTTTCAAGTTTTTTCCCAAAAACCCTGAAAAGGTTCAGGCTAAACCCAGCGCAGACCACGATAACTTCAAATTGGAATAGGTGCCTCGCCCTCTACCTTTGACTTATGCATGACCTCAACAGATCTAAGATGACGGATTTTTGGATAAAAAAAAATCAAGGTTTTTTTTCCATCTAAAAATGAGTTTTCTAGTGATTTCACAACTTGACCTTTAATAAATAAATCCCTTACAGTGGGGCATGAACAGCAAGGGGGTTCTAGGGTCATATATATCCCCTATATAATAAAAGCACTGAGTTTGCCCTGGAGCTCTATGCCCCCGATATAATAAAAACAATAAGTTTGCTTTTAAACAGATGATCATTAAATGCTACCTGCTTAGTTGTTATTAATGATTAGACCAGGAGCAAACTTTGCACCATTTATTGCATTTCCCCAACATAATATTAAATGCATTAGCAATGGCTCTACTTTAGTACAGTGGAACCAAATGTTTTGGCTTTAACACCAGCATTAGTCTTGTGTAAATTTCAAGGTTCACTTATATCCATCAGCCTGTTTGTTAACCTTCAGAATATAAACATATTGTAGATGACCCCTAGCAGCCCAGACACATAAGCGTATAGCAGTAAATAGCAGAAACAATGTGGTGCCGTTTCTTTTGCAAATAAGTTCAGTTGGGTCATACAACTCATTAAATTTCTATCAAGTGTTACTGTTGCAGGCTAAACCCATTATAAAGCTTTTCACATATTCCCAATTTGTTGTTACTAGAAACAAACTAGACTTGAGTTCCAGCCTGAGCTTGATTGGTTAGTAACATTATTTAAGGCTAAAAAAAATCATGCTCATGAAAACATGTTTTTAGATGAGTATATTGAAAGCATTTTGCCCTTAAAGCTTGACCCTTATGATAAGCAACCAACAAATTGATCTTGCTTTTGCTACAAAAATTCTCACTGATTGGATTTTTTTGCAGTGATGTTTCTTTAAATTAACCTCAGCACAAACAGTTCACTGCACCAAAGCCTTGTAAAAGGAGGCTTAGTCCCATGATAAGAAGCTTTCTTTGGTGGTTAAGCACGTTATTATATCAATATATTATGTGCACAAGGCATGCTCTGAGCCTCTAACTTATAAGTATATTTCTATTTCTCTTTTAAGTACTTCTCTGAAACACTAAATACAGCAGCTGTCCTGACATGGAAAACTGATAATGATATAATATAAATATTTGGGTAACATATATTTTTAATAAATACAATATATCAACTGGAATATTTGTAACACGTAAATCTGTGGTTTTGCACTTTTTCAATTTCAGCACCACTTTGAGGTCCACATTTTTTGCCAGGGCCCCTAAAAAGGTAACAGCAAGATGGCAGTGCAGTGTTTTTCAAGAATGGTAATTCATCAACTGATAAAGTCTACAAATAAATTATGATGCTGTTTTTTAGGAAATGGGAATCCAACATATTCAATGCAAGCATTTGTTCTAAAGAGGAATGTCATATTTGGATAAATTTGCACATTAGACACCTCCTGAAAATGCCATATGTTAGAGACAAAATTACTGTCTGCCTCTACCTTTAAGTGGAGGTTAAAATGCACTATTCTCATTTAATATTTGCAATTTAATTACTATGTAATGAAAAATATTTCATTGCAGAATTCAAATTATTGTTCTCATCTATTGTAATTTTAACCTGTTTTATTACAGTTGCCCTAAAAAATAAAATCAAAATTATTCAGAATATGAGTAAAACCAGGGTTGGACTGGACCCACCGTGGGTCTCAGGGCAGTCCCCGGGGGCCCCCTCCTGAATGGCAGACCCCTGCCCGCGACGCTCACCTCCACGAACGCACTGTGCGGCGCTCCACGGCATTGACAATTTTCCTTTCTGCGGCAGCTGGTGGGAGCAGGTCTGGGAACGTTTTTTCCTGAGTAAAACTATAAAAGCCATTTCACTCTCATGTAACTAGCTTTAGAGAGACATGCCCAAGAGTGCGGGGCCGAATTACTAACATTCATAACATTTTCTCTCTAAAAAAAAATCAAATTTTTCATTAGTGCTTTTAAGATGTGGATCTTTTAATAACTTTCATGGCATTTCATGGAAATAGAGTTTAATAGTGGTTTCAAAAAGCTCCAATACAACTAAAACTTGGCCTTTAATAAATGGACCTCTTTATGTCCCACCACCAATGTTCCTCCAGTGCTGCCTTATATTAGTTACCATATAATGAGAACCGTAAATGAATCTGGAGCAGGCACTCAAATAAAGGCAATCTTCCATCAAATAGTTGAAATCAAGTAAAAAAGATTAATTGTGTTACTTGATTTCAACCATTTGATGTAAGATTGCCTTTATTTGAGTGCCTGCTCCAGATTCATTTACAGTTGTCCGCTCCCCATGCTGATGGCTCAGGGCGGTGCAGCTGGGCCACTTCCCTAATGTGGTGAGTAAATACTCTACTTTATGGAGACCCCCTTTTCATCATATCGCCATATAATGAGACTCTGGAGGAAGGATTCTGTGTATAATTAGTTTTTTTCAGCATTAAGAATTTTGCAACCCTGCTCTTCAAAAGATGCACATAATTCTAAGCAACTTGAAACAATAAAGTAAATAAATCTTTTCAGGTCAGGCAGTCAGGTCCCCAGCTTGCAATATTTCCTTAAGAGTCCGAGCCAGATGTGCAGAGAATATAAAAAAAAACAGACATATACTGCTTTTAATAGCAGTTACATGTACAGTACACAAAAAAATTGTTTTTGGGTGGAGCACCTCTTTATACAATATTATAACTTGGTATCTTCTGTTGGGCCACTAGTCTTAGGACACCAAACAGAGAGACAGGGTCCTAAGACTAGTGGCCCAACCATAGCTTCAGATGTCACTTCTTTGAAGAGTTACAATGTGCCATTGTGATTGGATTAGTGGAAGGGTTTGTCCAGTTGTTTTTAGATTTACCTATACTAGATATACCATGACCTGGATGAATGAAAATCTTCATAGTCAAACAGAGAGACATTAATCTGTGTTGGAGGCATTTCCTTAAGATTTACTTGGGGATTTCACTTCCATATGTAAATAAGATTAACAGAAAAGAAAAAAATCGATCACTGCATTTAATGATAGTATACCTATAGCTTATCTTATCCCCCCAGCATATAGAGTCAGCAATCTATATATATATATATATGTGTATAGTTACCTCCACCAAATGCTTCCTATTGAAGCGACAGCATTCAGCACCTGAAATATGCCGGCAGAGTCTATGCTCCAGTTGTAACCAGAAATAAAACCATTTTTTTAAATTAAGCAACAATTACTTGATTAATTAAGCTAATAATTAGTTTCTTTTTTTTCTATTTTCTCATTGTTAAAAAAAATGGTTATAACTTTCCATAAACAGTGTTATAATCTGTCAGTCATGATTCTGTATCCAATCCAGCACTGCTTCGGTAAAAGCAGTTTCCTTCTTTTAAGAGACCACTAAACACATTAAAATTTTTACTGTAGTCATTCCAAATGGGTCTCATCACTTATTTTCTTTAACTACTCCCATAACCCCTCTGCTCTGCTTAGCGGAATGAGTGAGGGGAAATGATCATAAAGTACTTTTTGTTACATTAATGCAACGAGTCACAGAGGGAAAATTGCACATTGAGCTCAACGAGAAGGCGCTTTCTCACTTAAAATAACATATATGCTTCTGCGTATCTAGAATTTATATCCCTGCAACAAAATGCAGCAATATTCTGGTACATAAGTAAATCACTGAGGACCTATTTCAATTACTTTTTGCTCAGCTGGTTGCCACCCAAGACATAGATTTTATGTTCTACCTACCTAATAATTGCAGGCCAAAAATATTTTATTATAGTGGTTTTTGATTGAGTCCTATTCCCCAAAGATTGCAAAGGAAATGATAGTTCTTAGAGAATGATTGATTCCATCCCATCAGTAGGGTGCATCATTAAGGGAACTGTATTTCAAGTGAATTAGAGAAATTGTATTTTTCGAGTAAAATCTGAATGGAACAAAATTGTAGTTTCCAATATCATAATGAGCTTCATACTGTGTACATTAAGATGCTTATAGGGATGTAGCGAACGTCGGAAAAAAAGTTCGCGAACATATTCGCGAACTTGCGCAAAAACGCGAGCGGTTCGCGAACGGTTCGCGAACCCCATAGACTTCAATGGGAAGGCGAACTTTAACATCTAAAAAAAAAATTTCTGGCCAGAAAAATGATTTTAAAGTTGTTTAAAGGGTGCAACGACCTGGACAGTGGCATGCCAGAGGGGGATCAAGGGCAAAAATGTATCTGAAAAATCTGCCTGTGTGTGCTTGGAAGAGATAGTGTAGGGGGAGAGCTGTTAGTGATTTCAGGGACAGATGATAGTAAGTTTGCTGGCTAGTAATCTGCTTGATACTGCTCTGTATTGGAGGGACAGAAGTCTGCAGGGATTTGAGGGACATTTTAGCTTAGGTAGCTTTGCTGGCTAGTAATCTACTGTTCTCTTTAAACAACTGCCATACGTTGACCTTGTAGGCATTGTTTGCCCAGTTTTTTTGGACGCAGCCACTGAAGCACAGTTGCCAGAAAAAATATGCCATATAAATGCTGAAAATAGTCATTTTTCGCCATACGTTGACCTTGTAGACATTGTTTGCCCAGTTTTTTTGGTTGCAGCCACTGAAGCACAGTTGCCAGAAAAAATATGCCATATAAATGCTGAAAATAGTCATTTTTCGCCATACGTTGACCTTGTAGACATTGTTTGCCCAGTTTTTTTGGTTGCAGCCACTGAAGCACAGTTGCCAGAAAAAATATGCCATATAAATGCTGAAAATAGTCATTTTTTGCCATATACGTTGAGTCAACGTATGGCAAAAAATGACTATTTTCAGCATTTATATGGCATATTTTTTCTGGCCTCTGTGCTTCAGTGGCTGCGGCCAAAAAAACTGGGCAAACAATGCCTACAAGGTCAACGTCGTTGACCTTGTAGGCATTGTTTGCCCAGTTTTTTTGGCCGCAGCCACTGAAGCACAGAGGCCAGAAAAAATATGCCATATAAATGCTGAAAATAGTCATTTTTTGCCATACGTTGACTCAACGTATATGGCAAAAAATGACTATTTTCAGCATTTATATGGCATATTTTTTCTGGCCTCTGTGCTTCAGTGGCTGCGGCCAAAAAAACTGGGCAAACAATGCCTACAAGGTCAACGTCGTTGACCTTGTAGGCATTGTTTGCCCAGTTTTTTTGGCCGCAGCCACTGAAGCACAGAGGCCAGAAAAAATATGCCATATAAATGCTGAAAATAGTCATTTTTTTGGTCGCAGCCACTGAAGCACAGTTGCCAGAAAAATTATGCCATATAAATGCTGAAAATATGCATTTTTTTGGTTGCAGCCACTGAAGCACAGAGGCCAGAAAAATTATGCCATATAAATGCTGAAAATATGCATTTTTTTGGTTGCAGCCACTGAAGCACAGAGGCCAGAAAAATTATGCCATATAAATGCTGAAAATATAAATTTTTTTGGTTGCAGCCACTGAAGCACAGAGGCCAGAAAAATTATGCCATATAAATGCTGAAAATATGCATTTTTTTGGTTGCAGCCACTGAAGCACAGAGGCCAGAAAAATTATGCCATATAAATGCAGAAAATATGCATTTTTTTGGACGCAGCCACTGAAGCACAGTTGCCAGAAAAAATATGCCATATAAATGCTGAAAATAGTCATTTTTTGCCATACGTTGACCTTGTAGACATTGTTTGCCCAGTTTTTTTGGTTGCAGCCACTGAAGCACAGAGGCCAGAAAAAATTAAACCAGTAGGGTTTGCACCCTAGTTTGTAACGGTGGCGGAGGGAGGAGGAGGACGCTAAAGGACAGCTGTGTGTGGAGTCATGAGGCTTGAAGAGAAGGACAGCTGCATAGAAGTCAGAACAAGTCTTCCGGCGTGCAGTAACCCTCCGAGATCCACCCCTCATTCATTTTAATAAAGGTCAGGTAATCGACACTTTTGTGACCTAGGCGAGTTCTCTTCTCAGTTACAATCCCTCCTGCTGCACTGAAGGTCCTTTCTGAGAGCACACTTGAGGCTGGGCAAGACAAGAGGTTCATGGCAAATTGTGACAGCTCTGGCCACAGATCAAGCCTGCGCACCCAGTAGTCCAGGGGTTCATCGCTCCTCAGAGTGTCGATATCTGCAGTTAATGCCAGGTAGTCCGCTACCTGCCGGTCGAGGCGTTCTTTGAGGGTGGATCCAGAAGGGTTGTGGCGCTGCCTTGGACAGAAAAACATTTGCATGTCTGACGTTACAGACTGGCCAAAGGGCTTTGTCCTTGCAGGTGTGCTCGTGGCAGGATTACTGGCACCTCTGCCCCTGGAATGTTGATGAGTTCCTGAAGTGACATCACCCTTAAAAGCATTGTACAACATGTTTTGCAGGCTGGTTTGTAAATGCCGCATCTTTTCGGACTTGTGGTATGTTGGTAACATTTCTGACACTTTATGCTTGTACCGAGGGTCTAGTAGCGTTGCGACCCAGTACAGGTCCTTCTCCTTAAGCCTCTTGATACGGGGGTCCTTCAACAGGCATGACATCATGAAAGACCCCATTCTCACAAGGTTGGATGCAGAGCTATCCATCTCCGCTTCCTCATTATCAAGGACTGCATCATCCACGGTCTCCTCCCCCCAGCCACGTACAAGACCAGGGGTCCCCAAAAGGTCACCACTAGCCCCCTGGGAAGCCTGCTCCTGTTGGTCCTCCTCCTCCTCCTCCACAAAGCCACCTTCCTCCTCTGACTCCACTTCTGGCACCTCTCCCTGCGTTGCAGCAGGTGCCTGGGTTCGTTCTGGTGATTCCGACCAGAAATCGTGCGCTTCCAGCTCCTCGTCACGCTGGTCTACAGCCTCATCTGTCACTCGTCGCACGGCACGCTCCAGGAATAAAGCGAAGGGTATTAGGTCGCTGATGGTGCCTTCGGTGCGACTGACCATATTTGTCACCTCTTCAAAAGGTCGCATGAGCCTGCAGGCATCGCGCATAAGCACCCAGTAACGGGGGAAAAAAATCCCCAGCTGTGCAGATCCAGTCCTACCACCCAGTTCAAAAAGGTACTCGTTGACGGCCCTTTGTTGTTGCAGCAGACGTTCCAACATAAGGAGCGTTGAATTCCAGCGAGTCTGGCTGTCAGAAATCAAACGCCTGACTGGCATGTTGTAGCGCTGCTGAATGTCAGCAAGGCGTGCCATGGCTGTGTAGGAACGTCTGAAATGGGCCGACACCTTTCTGGACTGGGTGAGAACGTCCTGGAATCCTGGGTACTTGGAGACAAAACGTTGGACTATTAAATTTAACACATGTGCCATGCAGGGCACATGTGTTAAATTGCCTAGTCTCAACGCTGCCAACAGATTGCTTCCATTGTCACACACCACTTTTCCGATCTGCAGTTGGTGTGGGGTCAGCCACCGATCGGCCTGTGACTGCAGAGATGACAGGAGTACAGATCCGGTATGGTTTTTGCTTTCCAGGCACGTCATCCCCAAGACAGCGTGACAACGGCGTACCTGGCACGTCGAATAGCCTAGGGGGAGCTGGGGGTGCACAGGTGTGGAGGAGGAGAAGGAGGACCCAGCAGCAGAGTAAGAAGAAGAAGAAGACGAGGTAGAGAGCGATGGAGGAGTAGAGGTGGTGGCAGAACCGCGTGCAATCCGTGGCGGTGACACCAACTCCACTGTTGTTGTTGAGCTACCCATTCCCTGCTTCCCAGCCATTACCAAGTTCACCCAGTGGGCAGTGTAGGTGACATACCTGCCCTGACCATGCTTGGAGGACCATGCGTCAGTAGTCATATGGACCTTTGGCCCAACACTAAGTGACAGAGATGCGGTAACTTGGCTCTGCACATGTTGGTACAGGTGTGGTATTCCCTTTTTAGAAAAAAAATTGCGGCTGGGTACCTTCCACTGCGGTGTCCCAATTGCTACAAATTTGCGGAAGGCCTCAGAGTCCACCAGCTGGTATGGTAAAAGCTGGCGGGCTAAGAGTGCAGACAAGCCAGCTGTCAGACGCCGGGCAAGGGGGTGACAGTCAGACATTGGCTTCTTACGCTCAAACATGGCCTTCACAGAAACTTGGCTGGTGGCAGATGACTGGGAATGGGAACAGGTGGTCAAGGTGGAAGGCGGAGTGGAGGGTGGTTCAGACGGGTCAAGGAGAGCAGAGGTAGAGCAGTAAGATGCTGGACCAGAAGGAGTGTGGCTTTTAGTTTGCCTGTTGCCTTTGAGGTGTTGCTCCCAAAGTGCTTTGTGCTTGCCGCTCATGTGCCTTCGCATAGAAGTTGTACCTATGTGGCTGTTGGGCTTACCAAGGCTCAGTTTCTGACTGCACTCATTGCAAATTACAATGCTTTTGTCAGAGGCACACACATTAAAAAAATCCCACACTGCTGACTTTTTGGAAGTGTGCGATCTGGCGGTAACAGTAGAAGTTGGCGGCAATGGCGGGTGCGTTGGCCGGCTGTCCTCCCTGCTTCTTCTAAGTCTTATTCTCCTACTGCCTCTCTGACTCTCCGTCTCTCCATCTGAACTACCCTCCTCTTGCTCTCTTCTACTAGGCACCCACAAAACATCAATCTCCTCATCATCATTCTCCTCAGATGCATCAATTTCTTCTGACACATCACAGAAGGAAGCAGCAGCGGGGACCTCCTCCTCATCACTCATTATGTCCATCTCTGTCGTGTTCTCTGCCAGAATTAAATCTGGTGTAAGGTCCTCATCTCCTTCATCTTCTTCTGGCAATAATGGTTGCGCATTACTCAGTTCAAGAAACTCATGGGAAAATAACTCCTCTGACCCCAGTGAAGAAGGGGCACCGGTGGTGGAGGAAGTGTTACGTGGGGTGGCCATAGCAGTGGAGGATGAGGAGGATGTTGTGGTAAAGTTAGAAACGGTAGAGGATGGGGTGTGCTGTGTAAGCCAGTCAACTACCTCTTCAGCATTTTGGGAGTTCAGGGTCATTGGCTTTTTAAAACTGGGCAATTTGCTAGGGCCACAGGATTGCATAGCAGCACGGCCCCTAGCACGGCCTCTGCGTGGCGGCCTGCCTTTGCCTGGCATTATTTTTTAAAAAACAACAACAACAACAAAAACTCAGTTGGTTTTTCTGGAAACGATAATACACACAGCTAGATGGCGGGTTGAAGAAAACAGTGTGCAAATAATGCCTACAAGGTCAACGTATACACTACTACAGCGGTGGATACGGATTACGTAAAATATATTATGGCTGCTTGAAAAAAGTCACTCCGGTGTTTTTTCTGGAGACGGTAATATTATGGATATTTAGACAGAATGTGAACAAGGTCACACAGCTAGATGGCGGGTTGAAGAAAACAGTGTGCAAATAATGCCTACAAGGTCAACGTATACACTACTACAGCGGTGGATACGGATTACGTAAAATATATTATGGCTGCTTGAAAAAAGTCACTCCGGTGTTTTTTCTGGAGACGGTAATATTATGGATATTTAGACAGAATGTGAACAAGGTCACACAGCTAGATGGCGGGTTGAAGAAAACAGTGTGCAAATAATGCCTACAAGGTCAACGTATACACTACTACAGCGGTGGATACGGATTACGTAAAATATATTATGGCTACTTGAAAAAAGTCACTCCGGTGTTTTTTCTGGAGACGGTAATATTATGGATATTTAGACAGAATGTGAACAAGGTCACACAGCTAGATGGCGGGTTGAAGAAAACACTGTGCAAATAATGCCTACAAGGTCAACGTATACACTACTACAGCGGTGGATACGGATTACGTAAAATATATTATGGCTGCTTGAAAAAAGTCACTCCGGTGTTTTTTCTGGAGACGGTAATATTATGGATATTTAGACAGAATGTGAACAAGGTCACACAGCTAGATGGCGGGTTGAAGAAAACACTGTGCAAATAATGCCTACAAGGTCAACGTATACACTACTACAGCGGTGGATACGGATTACGTAAAATATATTATGGCTGCTTGAAAAAAGTCACTCCGGTGTTTTTTCTGGAGACGGTAATATTATGGATATTTAGACAGAATGTGAACAAGGTCACACAGCTAGATGGCGGGTTGAAGAAAACACTGTGCAAATAATGCCTACAAGGTCAACGTATACACTACTACAGCGGTGGATACGGATTACGTAAAATATATTATGGCTGCTTGAAAAAAGTCACTCCGGTGTTTTTTCTGGAGACGGTAATATTATGGATATTTAGACAGAATGTGAACAAGGTCACACAGCTAGATGGCGGGTTGAAGAAAACACTGTGCAAATAATGCCTACAAGGTCAACGTATACACTACTACAGCGGTGGATACGGATTACGTAAAATATATTATGGCTGCTTGAAAAAAGTCACTCCGGTGTTTTTTCTGGAGACGGTAATATTATGGATATTTAGACAGAATGTGAACAAGGTCACACAGCTAGATGGCGGGTTGAAGAAAACACTGTGCAAATAATGCCTACAGGGCAAATAATGCCTAAAAGGTCAACTTATACACTACTACAGCGGTAGTAAAATAAAAAAAAGTAAAATAAAAAAAAATGAATATTAAAAAAAAAAAAATTAAAGTTGGTGCTGCTGAACTACTAGGAGCAGCAGATTAGCACACCAGTCCCACTCCCCAACACTGCTAGACTAATAGCACTGGGCTCTTATAGTAGTAGTAGTAGTAGTAGTAAAACAACAAAAAAATAAATAAAAGCAGTCCTTACAAGGACTACTGTTATTGCAGCAGTCAGCAGATGAGATCAGAAGCAGGACAGCTGCCCACTGCAGCTACATACAGAGCACTGCAGTAGAAGGTAGATTACTAGCCAGCAAAGCTACCTAAGCTAAAATGTCCCTCAAACCCCTGCAGACTTCTGTCCCTCCAATAACAGAGCAGTATCAAAACGATTACTAGCCAGCAAACTTTCAACTGTCCCTGAAATCACTAACAGGCAGCAGCTCTCTCCCTACACTATCTCTTCAGCACACACAGGCAGAGTGAAAAAACGCTGCAGGGCTTCGGTTTTTATAGGGAAGGGGAGTGGTCCAGGGGAGAGCTTCCTGATTGGCTGCCATGTACCTGCTGGTCTGGGGTGAGAGGGCAAAAAAAAGCGCCAACAATGGCGAACCCAAAATGGCGAACGTCGCGCGACGTTCGCGAACTTCCGGCGAACAGTTCGCGACATCTCTAGATGCTTATTTGAATTCTTACACTGATATAATAATAATGGATATTCGCTTGCCTTTAACTAGATCCCTTCATGTGCATAGCTTTTATCTGTCTGATTTTTGATAAAAAGATATATATGTAGTGATCTACAACCTGTTGTAAGACATAAGGAAATTAGAAGTCACGATTGAGTCCATGCTTATATGAAAGAACAAGGCCACAGGTGAAGTGCCTTATTAGGGGCCATGGAACACCAAGGTTACTTATAATATGCTCACATGTTAAATTAGTGCAATGTTATTTCTTACACTACACATATTTTTAATATGTGATGTCATATGACTACTGAGACCACTAAGCACCATTCATAACTGAATGGTTTGGCAAAGATTTGGCAAAGATTAATAATATACCACCAAAACTATCTGACAGGGCTCTCAAATAATCATTGACAATAGTATGCAGAAATATGTATATATTTATTTACTATAAACTGAGCTTTTGCAAAATTTAAATCACAGATATTAGTGGTTTGTCACCAGGGAATTTTTCTGAGTTTTTAATAGCTGAGCATAGACCCAGGTTTTTTAAAATTAATATTGCTCAAAATATTCTCTGACAGAACAAGAGCTTGCTCCAGGAAACCTCTATTTATTTGCAACATATTAGTTGCTGCCGGCAAAATTTAAATTGAAAATAACACCTGAAAATGAATGATCACCAATAAAACTTATTTTATTGTTGCTTTAATCTTCAACTGAAAGCTTTATCTTTCTTGGCTGGAGTTTTTCTCAGTAGAAGGGTGAATATCTGCTTGTGAAATTTCAGAAGCAATACTGTGATATCATTAGAGATTGTGATGTCGGTAAATAGTGTCCATGGTGTTTAATATACAAATTAACCTATTATTAACCTATTATTAACCTATTATATTAACCTATTAACTGGTCACACACACAAAGCTCCTGATGTTTCCCATAGTCAGAGTTCCACAAAGCCACAAAGTGAGACAACAACTATGTGTGATGTTAGGTGTCCCAAACCCAGAACAGACCCCAAGATCCTGGTCACGGCTGATTTAACAATCACCTTTCGCTTCAGGAGTAGCCCTCTGCTACTCAGATGATGCCAGATGGTGTAGGAGTGTGGTCAGGAACAGGCCGGGTCAATACCAAACGGGATGTGCAGTACAAAATCGGAAGTGTAGTCAAGGTCCCAGGCTGGGTCGATACACAGTACAACTGCAGTAGACAGAATCCGAAAGAATGGTCAAGATACAGGCAAAAGTCAGGACAGGCAGCAGGCAAGGCTTGGACAAGGTCAGGCAGGGTCAAAACTGGACAGAAATACTTAATAAACGTACCCAGGAACTATATCAATAGACCTATGTTGGACACTGGGTTTGAGCACAAAGACTCTTTAAATATTTTGCAATGACGTCAGACACACGCCGCATCAAAAACCCGGAAGCGGTGGACGCACAGGAAGGCACGCATTGGTTCAAGAAGAGAGAGGCGCGCGTCCCTGACACCCCCCCACTAGACCACCAGGGGTGAGTTCTTGCAGCCAATGATAAAAGTAACCCTATCATTTTTTTTTTACCTGAACAGATTTAGGTACTTAAACTGGGTGGAGTCATGTGTGTGCATCTTCAGTTTAGATACATCATGCTCTGCAATTTGACTATGAGTAACACACTACCCTTTTAACACGGATGAACAAGCAAACTCTATAGAACAGGAGGGGGGCGGTTGGGTAGGAGAAGCTGAAATTGGAGTTAATACTATTATTAAAGTCAAAAGAAAGTCAAATTTACAAACTTCATTTACTCCATTCTGTGAATATAGAGGGTTTTGTACAATTTAGTTAATATGGAGAACCAAATCTGAAGAACAACTTACACTGGTGTAAGTTTTATTTGGAGTTATTAAAGGGTTTGTTCACCTTTAAGTTAACTTTTAGTATGATGCAGAAAGTGATATTGGTTTTCATTTTCTTTTTTTTTTGTGGGTTTTGTTATTTAGCTTTTTTTTTTTTTTTTTTTTTTTACAGCTCCCCAGTTTGCAATTTCGTTAGTCTGATTGCTAGGGTTCACATTACCCTAGCAACCATGCATTGATCTGAATAAGAGACTGGAATATGAATAGGGGAGGGTCTAAATTGAAAGATGAGTAATAAAAAGTAGTAATAACAATAAATTTGTAGCCTTATAGAGCATTTGTTTATAGATGGGGCCATGGACCCCCTTTTGAAAGCTGCAAAGAGTCAGAAGAAGGCAAGTAAATCAAAAAATATAAAAAATAAATAACAAAGACCAATTGACAAGTTACTTAGAATTTGCCATTCTAGAACATACTATAGGTAACTTAAAGGTGAACCACCCCTTTAACTCCATTTTGGTGGAGTAAATAACATCAAATTCAGAAAGATCACTGGCTTACTTTTTTGTTAGAATTGAATTAAAACAATTGCTGTTAGATAACTGTAAATTTTGCACGATGATTATCATCAATCTGTAGTCCCCTAAGGGCCACTTGAATATGAATCTGAATTTTTTTTAGATTTTTTTTGCCCGAACCGATTTTATTGAGCTTTTTCTATGATAAATAAGGTCCAATCGGCAATTCGGAGTTGGTTGGACTTTTTTTTCAATAGAAATAATGAGATAACCCCCTTAAAGTAACACATATATTATTAGTGGGTTTTTTTTTTTTAAACATGAGATAAATAACTGACCAAATGGAAATTTCCATTAGAGATTCACTAAAAATTATGAATAACCCTGTTACAGGCACAGCATAAATGAGGCATCCACAATATGCTGCACATTGAATACATCTAGAATATATGGTGGTGAAGGGTTAACTTTCTTTATTACTATCCTGTGGGTCTTTTTTACAGGCCATAAAACTGCACTTACAGTATAATGCAGTAGGGGTTTAATGCACTGCAAAAAAAACTACATCCCGGCACATTTTAAAAGAGTGCTACAATCATTACAGAAACAAACAACTGTGCTCTTCCCCAGAGAAGCAATAAATATGACTATTCTAAATATTAAAATATTGTTTTATAAGATCAGGCCAATAACAGTCATTAGGCACGGAAAGAATAATGAGAGGCGCATTTCTGTCTACACGGTTTTATGAATTATAAAATAAAAAGCCAATAACTTCTCCTTAGCTGGAGTTAGTAGCCTGCTTTTACAGTGACTAAATACATAGAAACTGGTTTCAACTGCATCAATACAAATTATAAACTTGTCAACACAATAATTAAAGCTGCTCGTACTGCTTCGTAGGTACTGTACACATTGATTAAAAAGCCACACTTTCATACTGATCAACAATTCAATGACTGTAACAGGGAAAGACAGGAGAAAATACATATTACCATTACATTACTTGTGCCCACTCTATCAACCTCATGACTGTTCTGTATAGGCTTCCACTGTCAGTTACAGCAACAGTGCTTCAGAATTTACATGTGGCAGGTATCCTATGGCATACGCAACAGAAGAGGGTAGGGAGGAAAAATATCTGATACTATATATGTACAGGTATGGGATCCCTTATGCAGAAACCTGTTATCTAGAAAGTTCCAAATTACAGAAAGCCCATCTCTCATAGGGGCAAAAGTGTTCTGGCTGTCAGCAGTAGCAGTAGCCTCTACTTGGCTGTACATTTCTTGCTTTTTCTCCAGCACTTTAATATTCAAGCAGAATGAAATCCTGCTGTGAGTGACCCTGAATGCCAAGAACATCAAAGATAAACAATAGCTACGAAGCTCTTTGGGAACAACATCAAAGGGACAACATACTGCTCGGAAGTTAATTTCTGCTGCAGAACATTGATAAGATGGTTGGGGTGATTCATATTGGAGACCCAACTTCCACTAAAATGCAAACTTTATGGGAATGCTTTTAGTAAGCATTATGCAAGACTTTACCTATCTCCTATAGGGGCCTTGGCCTCTATACTGCAGAGATCAGAATTTTAATTCAGAAGCCATGCTATCTCCAATATGCTTCTGAACAGAAAGCTCTTTGAGGAAGATCATAGTCTTATCTCGGACCAAAGTACTCTGACCATTTAAATAAAATCACATTAAAGCGGTGTTCCACCATTAGGTTAAATTTTTTTTATTTATAGTTACCGTATATACTCGAGTATAAGCTGTCCCGAGTATAAGCCGAGGTACCTAATTTTACCTCCATTATTGACTTATTGACTCGAGTATAAGCCGAGGGTGAGAAATGCAGCAGCTTCTGGTAAGTTTCAATCAAAAAATTGAGGGTTTCTGCTCCCATTGGAGGTGCTGGTGTTTCGTTTTTTGATGCCGGAGACTATTCTTGGACGCCGGCGACTATTCTTGGACGCCGGCGACTATTCTTGGACGCCGGCGACTATACTTAGACGCCGGCGACTATTCTTAGACGCCGGCGACTATTCTATTTTTGCACTTGACCCGAGTATTAGCCGAGGTAGAGTTTTTCAGCATATTTTGGGGGCTGAAGAACTCTGCTTATACTCGAGTATATACGGTATTCAACTATTTGCCTTCTTCTTCTGCAACTTCTCAGCTTTCAAACAGGGGGTCAATAACCCCAGCAGGCTCCATGAGACTACAATTTTATTGTTATTGTTAATTTCTATTACTTGTTTGTCTATTTAGGTCCTCTCTTACTCATATTCCAATCTCTCTTTCAAACCACTGCCTATTTGCTAGGGTAAATAAAACCATAGCAAACAGCTGCTAAAATACCAAACCAAAGAGCTGCTAAAGAAAAAGCTAAACATCTGAAAAATCATAACAAATAAAAAAAAATGAAAAGCAATTGTCTCTGATTATCAATGTCTACATCACACCAAATGTTAATTTAAAGGTGAACTAACTACTAGGTGAACTATTTTTGCATTACAATATAGATAGTAAGACACATATTTATTAAAGACTGAGGTCAGAGATCACTTTATACTAAACAAAATGAGTGCAAATCATTTTTCCTTTGATTTATGAATGATTTGCTAATTAATGTGGTGTGATTTGAGGTTTTGAGGTTTCAAGATGTATGATTAAAAACCAGTTGCATCTCTCAAGTACAGAGCTATGAAGATACAATAATTGGATATTTACATTTTGAGGATTTTTTAAATATTGCTTCCCTCAAAAACAAAAATATTAGAAAATGTCATCTGACTGCTCAAACAGCTGGGCAATGTAGAAAATTACCATAATTAATTTCTTCAATGAAAGTGATTGTGCTGAGCCCATTCGTCATTTATTTTCGATCTAGGAAATTCTAAACTGGCAACGTGATTAGAGTAAGATTAGCGATTATGTGTGATAATTAAACATGATTTATAAAAAATGTGCCCTTATATATGGTAATAAAAGCGAAGAAACATTCTGACTGTGCCGGCTTAAAACCAGGTACTATATACTCAGCTTCTGTTTGTTTTTCAAGCCGATTAAAGATATGAAAACAAATTTCTTCTCATGCAGAGTTGTTGGGAATGTGTAAACAAGCAAGGGCCAAATGTTATTCAGAGCCGTGTACATACCGACAGGATGAAAACCATTATCTAAAAATTAGTTCTGCTGGAGATGAATGTTTTAAGCTACTGGTGTACGTGTTTTATTTTTTAATGTATAGAAAGAAATGGTTAATGTTTGGTGTTTCTGGCCTTTGTATACTGGAAGCCAAATTAAAATATATAGACGTGTGCGGCTTTGAAAATAAGCCCCTTTAGTATCAGTTTTAATGCCTCTAGTTTGATGAAATGTTGATAGAATATATTCAGAATTGGTCAGCCATTTGTGAGTCAGAAATAGGTTTATTTAAAAATAAAAAACCCGGGCATCGCATAAATGGAAAACAGTTCTTAAAATGCAGTTTTTAGGCCCGGACAGTTTTGTCTTCATCAGTTTGGCTGCCAATTATTGGAAGTGTCAATGAATTCTTCCACTTTGCTGAATGTTTAAATGAAGGGAGACAGCACTCCCAGCACAGGGCAGAAACCATTAGGACAATAAATTTTATTCACAGCAGAGAATTTGCCTTGAGTGACAACCGGAGAGAGAGGAAGCCTGTATTTGCCAATTACCTTGCTTCTTGCATTAGCATCTAATGGCTGGTTGGATGGGAATTTGACCTCTTGACTGATGAGGTGAATGTCAACATTTCTATACCTTTACAATAGGTTTGCCAACTATTTTTGGATTTAATGTACAGTTTTAAACATACAATTTCAAGCTTTTGAAATGAGTCAGGTTTTAGGGGCTTTTAACTAACACCTGCTTGTGAATAGGCCCAATAGTTATGTTGAACCATTCATGTGTATACTCTTTCTTGAAGGATGATAAAATATAACTTCTTAGTGCCAGTATGCCATTTGATCAATCTAAAAGAATTTTGGCAGAATATGTATGTGAGCGTAATATAGAATCAGTTGAAGTAGAAAAATTGCTCTTTGAAGCCCCAAGTGCAAGCTGTACCCTCTGCCAGGGTAGGATAATTCAGATCAGTAAAAATCAACAGCACTCCGGTAATGTTTGAAAAAAAGTGAACAAAAACGTTTAATCAAGTGCCACTGGCAACGTTTCGGGGTTTACCCCAACTCTTTGTCAAGCCTGTCAAGAAATGTTGCTAGTGGCACTTAATTAAAAGTGTTTTTCACATTTTACAAACATTCCCGGAGTGCTGCTGTTTTTTACTGATTCGTAATACAAATCCTGTTCCCTCAAAACCGTATATCATAATCTCATGAAAATGGCTTGTCTTCTAAATATGTTTCTGTATATGCATAGAATGTAAGGAATGATTGCTTGCTGTGACTATAAGATATTTCTTCTACGTAGGTTTAAATTTTTTACTTCAGCTTCTTTACAACTGATCTTCAAAAAAAAAAAAGGCTCCAGTGTTGCCAATATCTTCTAAACATGGAACCCTGGCAGCTCTTTAGCTAGACAGTAGAAGAGCTGGGAAGTACAGGTAAAGGATCCCTTATCAGGAAACTGGTTATCCAGAAAGCTCAGAATTACGCAATGGCTGTCTTCCATAGACTCCATTTTATCCAAATAATCCAAATTTTAAAAAAAGATTTCCGTTTTCACTGTAATAATAAATCAGTACCTTGTACTTGATCTAGACTAAGATATAATTAATCCTTATTGGAAGCAAAACCAACCCATTGGGTTTATTTAATGTTTACATGATTTTCTAGTAGACTTAAGGTATGAAGATCCAAATTACAGAAAGATCCGTTATCTGGGAAATCTCAGGTCCCGAGCATTCTGGAAAACAGGTCCCATACCTGTACTCTGATCCCATTGGTTGATGTGGAAGGTAAGGGACTGATAATAACGATGTCTGTGTTATAATGAAACAGAATGCATGGTACAATGTGGTGCAGATTCTGGAACAATTTCACCATTGACAAAACAATGAATTACATGACTTGAAAGAGCTGTTGCAGTTTTTAGATTTATTTCAGGTATAAAATAAATAATATAATATAGAAACAGGGAAATTCTGACATATGTGTGTAAATACCAATATGCAAAGAATGAATGCACTTTTAAGAGATACACTCTAGATTTTGTCATCCAACTTGTATAAATAAAAGATAAACCCTGCATGTAAATGAGGAATATTTTCCCTTTCATTGTCAGTTTGTTTGTTCTCAAAATTATATTCAGTGCCTAAAATATTTATATCTGTATCTTGTTCTGTTCCTTTCTACAAGTTTATCCTTGAATTTACTTGAAAGCTTCTTCAAACATTAATTTTCAGTTGACATATTAGTCTGACTGAGCATGCTCAGATCCAAAAGCATCTAAATAAGAATGGATTATTTTGCCTTGTCTGACTATTTATCAGACAAGTCCTTCAAATAATATAACATGGAGAAGTAATGTTTATTCTAATGGATAAAAATACAGGGAACGTCACTATGTGTAAAAGGAACATACATAGGGGCATATTTATCAAAGAGTGAAGTTAGAGATCGCCACAGTCCTCTAGAGTGTAATTCCGCCACTCTCCATTCATTTCTATGGGATTTCTGATAAATACGCCTTTAAAAAACCCATAGAAATAAATAGAGAGTGACGGAATTTCACTCTAGTGGACTGTGGTGATATCTAACTTCACTCTTTGATAAATATACCCCATAGTTTCCTATTGATTTTTGGGTTGTAAGTGGGATTTGCATTACTGCATGCAGATAAAACCATATACTACAGATATAGGACCTGTTATCCAGTATGCTCAGGACCTGGGGTTTTCCTGTTAACAGATCCATAATTTGGATCTTCATGCCATTCTACTATAAAAATCACATAAACATTAAATAAACCCAGTAGGCTGGTTTTGCCTCCAATAGTGATGGGCGAATTTGCGCCGTTTTGCACAAAAATTAGCGAATTTCCATTTTTGACGCCGGTGTCTGTATTTTTTGGTCGCCGGCATCATTTTTTTTTGACGTCGGGCGAATTTTCGCCAGCAAATTTTCATGCCCGTTTCGTGAATTTATTCGCCGGCTGCGAATCACGCAAATTCACCGCAAATTCGCGCCTGGCGAATAAATTCGCCCATCACTAGCCTCCAACAAGGATTAATTATATCTTAGTTTGGATCAAGTACAAGGTACTGTTTTATCAGAGAACAAGGAAATCGTTTTTTAAAAAAATTGGATTATTTCGATAAAATTGAGTCTATGGGAGATGGCCTTCCTGTAATTTGGAGCTTTCTGGATAATGGGTTTCCAGATCATTGATCCCATACCTATGGTAACAAATACCACAATCTTTTCAAAATATGAAAAAAGTAAAAAAAAAGTTTACATTTTTTTAAAAAAAAAAAATACAAATTTGTCATGTATAAATGTTAGTAAATGCGAAATGATAGATGGCATTTTCCTAAGCTATTTTTTTTAAAAAACAATAACCTATTGTTTGAACAATCCATACAAATCTGGGTTCAGGAAATATAAATTTAAATACAAGGGCATTTGTACAGTAGATCTTTATTTATTGAGCAGGGGCCAGAACACATTCTCTCTGCTGTGTGTCTCCTAATGCAATATACTATTTAAGTTTTTGTGATGGATGAGTTTGCAGTGCGTGTTTCTGCTTGGACAGTTCAGTAGTAAAATATTTAACTTCTGAGTTATGTATTTCCTTCTCCTGCTCAAAGAAGCTTTCATAACATAAAGATGTGATGGATGTTCGTTATGTTTCTGAACATCCCTGTTGTCTTAGAAACTCACATGGGTAACGCCTGGTCATTTCAACCGCTCACTAAATGGAACATTCTTTGGCAATTTTCTAAGATCTTTCAAACAGATTTGTAGTATATTTGCAAAGCTATTGACATTACCAGTAATAGGCAGACATGATTCCACTTTGAGCATTTATTTTAAGGAAAAAGTAGATGCTTTCTCTGAACTTGCGAAAAACCACTTACTACTCTGCTGGGTCATCTTCTTCCAGGAAAACAATATTAACACTTGGGCAGATAAGAAATAATATTTGACTGAAATGAGGTTCTCTATCAAATGTAGGAAAAGCTTTGTGTCTGAAGAAAATAATTCAATAAAATAATCTAATCTTGCAATTTACTAGTTTGCATCAAGATTAAAAGAGGAAAATATCACTAGAAAGCAGGTTTTTCAGCACCATGGAGCTGTCCAGTTTAGCAGCTTCACTCACAGTCAGCAGTTTGTACTGTGCCAGTTTGACTTTACTTTCAGTATATTATAAAAATGGCCTTTTCTTAACAAATTTAAAATGTTCTTTCTTTTTAATTTTTAACTTCTGGCCTTCCAGTTCTGCCCCTTTCCATCTTCCAATTTAAAGTGCTCTCTGGTTATAGGAGATCACTAACCTCAGCAAACAAAAATCAATCACTTTGCAAGGCTACAGTTTGTTGTTATCGTTAATTTCTGGTAATTATCTTACTTCAGATACTCCTCTGCTCATTTACTCAGTCTGTCATTCAAGCCACTGCCTGGCTGGTAGGTAACCAGATAATAGGTGAAAAACCAAAGATTTGCTAAAAAGTGTTAAAGTAATTAAAAAACACAAAAATATACAAAATACATTTTCTCAAAATACCACTATCCACATTATACTAAAAGTTCATTTTTCGGTGAACTACCCTATTAAGCGATGCCTGCGCATTAGCTCAAATCTTGTCATTGCAGCCACTAGAGGAAAGAAACATAGTCCTAGTCATTCCTACTATCTATCTGGAAGTTTTCCATGCAATTTCCCATCCAATATTCCCTCTATTATTAAACCCATGTGAGAAATATGCATCAGTAAGTCCAAGCAAGTACTTGATTATATTAAAATTATATGTGTGTTTCTTGTGTTGCTACAGCCCCTTTAGCTTCATGATTTGTAACTATTTTATTAAAATTTACCATAACATCCTAAAACCAGGTTAAGCTTGTGCTCATAAAATGTACAAAAGGTCAATGGGGAAATGTAATAAAAGGAAAAAAAGATTTGCACAAATAAGAATGTTGTTGCATTACAAATTTTAATTGCACCTAATTCACTTTAAGGCATGTTTGAATGTGGCATGCTCTTTCAGCAGAAAAACAACTTTTTTTTGCATTGTAACTTTGAAATTCAAATTCAAAAAGACCAACTGAAATTAAGTCTACATTTTTTTTTGGGGGTCGAATAGGTCCGTTTTCGATCGAATAGGTCCGTATTTGGTCGAATTCGAATTGTTTGAATCTAAGTAATAGCTCATTTGATCGAATTCGATTTGAAGTTTTTTCCTGTGATTTTTCAAAGTCCACCAATTGACTCCAAATAGGTTCTAAGAGGTCCCCCATAGGCTAAAATAGCAATTTGGCAGGTTTTAGATGGCGAATGGTCATAGTAGAATTTTTAAAGAGACAGTACATGAAAAATTTAGATATTTGAATTTTTGAATTTCCGTAGTCGAAGTACACAAAAAATAGCATGAAATTCTAATTTTTTCAATTTGAAAATTCACCTCGACCTTTGATAAATCTGCCCCTAAGAGGCACAGTTTTTTTAAATTCACATAAATTCGATTTTACTCAAGTATTATAAAAATAGAATATCTTAAACTCAAATGCAATCGAAACGAATTCTATCAAACTCGTTTTGAGTTTTTTCTTCGAAAAAAACATGTCAGGAAGGCTGCAAACATCTCCAGATTGGTCACTGCAACTCTCCCATTGACTTATACGCCAAATTGGCAGGTTTTAGGTGGTGAATTGTCAAATTTCAATTCTTACAGGGCCAGAGTATGATCAAATTTGAATTTTTAAAAAAACTTGAATTGAGTCTGGATAATTTGACAGTTGACCATAAATACATTTTGAAAATTCGAATTTGAATTTTCAGTTCAACCCTTAATAAATCTGCCCCTAAAAAAAACTGCACAAAAATGTGTTTGTGCATTGCAAACATTTTTTTTTCTTATTTCATTGCACTGCTAAGCATTCTGTATCAACAATATTAGGTACATTAAGGGGTCCATTTACTTAGTTCGAGTGAAGGAATAGAGGAAAAAAAGTTCGAATTTGGAATGGTCGAATATGGCTACTTCGACCATCGAATGGGCTACTTCGACCTTCGACTTCAAATCGAACAATTCAAACTAAAAATCGTTCGACTATTCGACCATTCAATAGTCAAAGTACTGTCTCTTTAAAAATTTCTTCGACCCCCTAGTTCGCCACGTAAAACCTACTGAGGCAAATGTTAGCCTATGGGGAAGGTCCCCATAGGCTTCCTAACAATTTCCTGATCGAAGGAATATCCTTAGATCGATGGATTGAATTCCTATAGGAATATCGACTTCGATATTCGAAGGATTTTACTTAGACAATAATTTCCTTTACTCCTACACAGACTCTGAGCAGTGCAAATAACCTGTAAAGCAACATGGCTCTTCATTTGAACTGTTTAATACAAATAAGCTACAGTAACACTAATTAAACCAGCTGGCAGGTCACATTTCTAATGCATGCCCAATTTATTGCATGTATGTTGAACATAGGTATTTATTGCCCCTTTAAGGAAATCAAGATAACTTAACAACTAGGTAATTGGGTTTTAAATTATTGATGGGCCTGTAAGTAATGTATCAAGGGAAGTGCTGCATGCAAACGGCTGATAAGAGCAGTCCAGAAATAATCAGATAAGGAAAATTCCCTAAAGAATCTTTAGCTACCTGTCACTGTGATAATTCAAGATCAAAATAAGAATTTCCCATAAAAGTGACAGTATTTGTATTGTGTTTGAGTACAAGTTACATCCATGACCTTGTGAAGATGAGTTCAGGCATATGCAGGTCTGTGATACATATTGTCAAAATCAATTGAGCATTTCAGATGTATTGCACTTGAATACCCAGAATGCAAATAAGAATGCAAAACTATGAGCCTTTTCCTATGTTAACTGATAATGGAAACAATCAAAAATGACCCATTTAGTTTGCCCATGTATGTTAATATTGCACAGGTATGGGATCCTTTATCCAGAAACCCGTTATCCAGAAAGTTTAGAATAATGGGATGGCCATCTCCCATAGACTCCATTTTATTCAACTATTTCAAATTTTTAAAAATGATTTTCTTTTTCTCTGTAATAATAAAACCGTTCCTTGTACGTGATCCTAGATAAGATATAATTAATTAATTAATTAATTAATGTTTAAATGATTTTTTAGTAGACTTAAGGCTATGGACATCTAAATTACAAAAAGACCTTGAACATTGTGGATAACGTGTCCCATAGCTTTATATGTTTTCTTTATTTTTAATTCTTTATTAATCAACAGCTGGCACTTTACGTGTATCAGATGCACTACACCTGGGTGCAGTTCACATAGTAACAGATGCCCATGTGTTTGAGGAAATCAGCATTTACAGGTCTTATCTTAAAAATATAAATTTAATGCAAAGCCAGCATTTCAGCTGTACCTTGAGAAAGGCTGGTGTAACAACCAAAATGTTGCCTTCGCATTAAATCCATCTTTTTGGACTGGAGAGTCCACACTCACAGGTCTTATGAAAAACCAGTAAAGAGTTATTGTAGTAAAGTCAGAATAACCAGTAAAGAGTTATTGTAGTAAAGTCAGAAAGCCTTATTGAGCTACATATTTGTAGTTATTTATATGAATGGGTAAAAAAGCCTTATTGAGCTACATATTTGTAGTTATTAATATGAATGGGTAATGCCATATTGGTTCCAATGACCAGATAAAATAACACCTTTCAAATCCTAAAGTAGCTACATTACCGCAAAGAATACTAGAACGCTTGTTTAACTTGTGTTTGGCTTGCTTGGCTTAAAAGGAAAATATCTCTGAATATGTTTTCTTGTTTTTCACAGTAAGACAGTCCATATGAAACTCAACAGCAGTTGGTGTCATTTGCCTTTAATACACTTTGCTTAATACTACCTCATATTTAACCTTATCAGAAAATTAATGCAGCAAAGTAGTACATTCAAAAGAAATAACTTTCCCAAGAAAAATTGGCTAAAATCCATCAAATTGTTGTGAATTGAACTTTTCACTTTGATACATCATGACAAATAAAGAAGGAAAAGAGCAACAGAATGCTCAGTAAATATATAGTAAGGTGTGAGAAACAATCATTGGCAAAAAACAAACACTAAGAGGTGCAAATAAATAGCACCAGGAACAATGCTAGAGCTTTATTACATCTCCATAAAGTGGAATGAAAATTTGCTGCTGTTAGTTTAATGTAAAATACCAGCAACAGCACCATGAATGCATAAAAAGAAGAGCTCATTAAAAAGGCACATCCAAGAATAAATTCTGTGGATATTGATGTAATTCATTAAGCGAAAACACCAAAAGCTTACCTAAAGTAAGGTTCTGTGACTAAAGTGTTGGCAAGTCTTTATGAAGGTAGCCCATAGTGTTAAGTATAAGAATTCAGCATAGTCCTCCTGTGCTTATCCTTGGGATAGATCCACTGTAATTATGACTGTTACTTAACTTGGGGTATTAGTGCAGTGGATATGAGGAAGTGTCCTTGTCTAGTGAACCGCCAGATTTGAATCATTAAGAGAGGGTTACTATTTGGTTATTTATGTATATCACATGTCATATCTGGTATTTAAACAGTCTTGACCAGTGCACCCTCAAGTTAAGGTGGCAGGCAGCATCCTGTAGTAGGGCCCTCCCTGTTAAACATGATGCACAAGTGAACTCCCTTTAAAGCAAAATTAATTTGGCCAACATGCTGTCAGTGCCTAGTAAACACTTTCTTGTCCTGACTGCTCCTCATTTCCACCTGCAACTTTCTGCTTCAGCGCAGTAGTGGCAGGGGTCAGCTTTACTCTTCCTCTAGAGGAATGGCATTGACCTAATGATTGGGTAAGGGCTGTTTTTGCTATTATTACAAACACTAACAATTAGGGTGTTATTTATCAACGTTCAAGTTGTTTTTTCCACAAAGGGTATTTTTCAGTGAAAACTTGAGTTTTCGGGGTAAAATAACTCAAAAAATTTTTTTTTTTTTTATTTTTTTTCTTAAAAACCTCTAATTTTTGAGATTTCTTATACCCCGAAGTATAAATACACCATCTAAAACCTGTCAATGTCATGTAGAAGTCAATGGCAGAGGTCCCTTTTGAAGGGACACTCAATAAATTCGAGCAATTTGAGTTTTTTTTCACTGAAAACTTGATCAATTCAAGTATTCAAGCTTTTCACCCCAACTACACTGATTCAAGTTTTTTCTTAAATCAAAAACCATTCAAGTTGTGAGTTCATTTGAGTTCATTTCAAGTCTAAAAAAAGCTGACAAAGCTCTAAAATCCGACCTTTGATAAACAACCCCCTAAATGAATGATATTTGGGAAAAAATGTAATTTAGAAAAACCCACCATATTGGCAGGACTTTGGTGAACAACGTCCTCTTCAATGAATAGCTCTTCTTCAAGTTCAACATTTCTAGGCTAAGCCTCACACTAATAAACAGAACCCCTATTTGTGCAGTTATTTTGGCTGTTCAGCATCTTCAGTTTCCATCCTGTAATATTCAGTTTTACTGAATATTACGATTGACTGAACTGAAAGATACGGTCCACCTAAAAGCTGCCAATTAAGAGTATGTGCTAATGGAGATCCTTCTGTGACTAATCACTAGAACTATAGGAATAGGGAAACATCTATATGGTACAGATTTCATGCATTCAGAGATAGTGATTTCCATAAGATTTAATAGAATAATGAAGCACGGTGTCAGTATGCAACTTTCCTTATATTACGTGAAAAGAGACGTGATATAGTTTGTCCAGTCAGCAAAACCTGCTTCCTGAGAATCGCATACTGCAAATGCGCCAACCTCAACTAATTTATCGTCTTTATAAGTCTCAGCCCAACAGTGCTGGGTTAATTATGAACTGATTGGTCTCATGTTAATTAACCTGTCAGAGAAACATACAGTTTCAATTAATACATTTCTAGACAAAAACATGGCGGCGGTGCTAATCCACACAAAATCTCAGCAATGCAATTAGAAGCTGTGATAGGGGAGTCTAATAAAGCAGCAGCACAAAGAAAATAGTAAGACAGTGTTGTACTCAATGAGTCCTGGGAGCTGATCTCTGACATGGCATGTATTACTTTGTAACTTCTAAATTGTGTACTGAGTTTTGAACTTGTCCAACGAAGCAGTTTCTGCACTAATAAAAACTTTTAATAATGTTTCATTAAACTTTAAGTGGAGCAGAGCAGTTTTTATTTTTTATTTTAGCCTAATGGTACAATTAAATATGTAGCTGATAAAAACCTTTGTGTTCCAGAGGGAACTCATACAGGCAAACACTTTCACATGCTGGATACACTTTGGTCACTTGGGTTACTGAAAGGACATAACATTGTTCCACTTCAGCACATAGTTTGGTATCCAAAGCCAGAATCTGATCGTGATTACAAACCCCTTTTAGGACTTCATGGGAAATTAAAGGAGGCATTTGAAAGTACAGGAATGAGAACCTTTATCTGGAAACCCGTTATTCAGAAATCTCTGAATTATGAGAATGCCATCTCCCATAGGGCTGGTTTTAAGCAAATAATTCCAATTTGTCAAAATGATTTATTTTTTCTCTGTAAAAAACAGGACCTTGTGCTTGATGGTAAATAAGCAGGATGAATCCATGTTGGTGGCGGCTAAAATTATTAATTAATTATATAATTATTTGAATAATGTTTCATGCATATAGCAAGAGAAAGGGGGTGCATAGATAGATGTCTTAGGAGTGATGTTGGAATTGGGGGGACTGCCAGAGATGATATAAGCTGAATGACAAATGTAAATCATACCCCAGCCTAATAGGACTTTTTCCTGCCCCTTCAAACTCAATACCACGCCTAAAACTTATGCTGTTAAATCTGTCACTGACCAATGCCGGTCATTACTGGGGAGCTGGTGGGTACCTTTAGAAAAAAAATTTGATCTGAATAGGTAACTGTAATAACAGGGGTGAATATATAGCATATAAATATGAATGGTATTATAATAAAATAGGATATTTAAGTTATAGAGCTGACCCTTTAAACCCTGCTTCCCGCTGAAGGAACCCTGGAAGTACAGTAATTATAGGGGTCTCTGTGGTTAATGTGCTGTTCGCTAAACCTACTCCCATGTTGGTGCAAGGAAAAGTTATGCGTTCACAAATGGTTAAAGTATGTGTTAGGAAGTTCTCGGTTTCGAACGCTGGACTTTGTGCTAACTTACCATTGCACTTGCCTGTCATGTCACTGGAGGTCCTTTGTCTTGTTTTATTCATTTGTGTTCCTGATATACCTGTGTCTTCTGCTTTACCTCTCCACCCATCTCATTATCCCCATCTGTTTCTCATGATCCAATCCTGACCCTTTATGAGTCTGACCTTGACCTCTGCCTGGTGCATGTTCATTAAGCTGTTCCCGTGACCTTGCTGTTCCTGTATTCTCTGATCCTGTTCCTAGTTCCAAGCTCCTTCCTGCCTTGCTCCTGTACCCTAGTACCCCTCCTTGCTCTGCTTGTGGATTCTCTGGTTCTGACTCCTGGCCTGTCCCTCGACTTTGTTTATCTGCCGCCTGCCTATACTATTTTGCCTGTTTATGGACTGTATACCTACCTGCCGCTTTCTACTACAAGTTTGTAAATACTTCGTGAACACCGTGAGGTGCAATCACTTCGTCTACGTTTATTAAAATATTATTTCATCGTTCATCATGGATTTAGATTTCTGTAAAGCCGTGTATGGTTACACCCCGGGTTACCCAGTCTTCAGGCTACCAACTTCCTGGTACTCCACGACTAGTGATGGGCGAATTTGCGCCATTTCGCTTCGTGGAAAAATGAGCAAAACGGCGAAAAATTTGTGAAACGGCGCCGGCGTCTCGTTTTTGACGCCGGCGCATGGTTTTTCGGAAAAAAAAATTTTGACGCGCAAATTCGCCTGGCGAATTAATTCGCCCATCACTATCCACGACGTCTCCCCAGGGAAGACGTGACAGAATGCTTCTAATATGACTCTCTAAGTTCCAAGGTGCAAGGATTGGCTTTTAGGCACAGAGCAATGGCAGAATCAAATACAGCTTTATTGTTTAATATAACTAATAGTCCCTTTGTTATAACAGGCACCTTTTTCTCATTATGACAGCTGGCTGTTCAGCTCACTAACCAGTTAAGTGCTTCCCAAGGAAAACATCCATATTTGCAAAGCGCAATATGTGACTCTGCAATATTTAAGTAATATTTGTAGTAATAATAATTATACGGTACATGATTATTTAAAGGGATCCTGTCATCGGAAAACATGTTTTTTTCAAAACGCATCAGTTAATAGTGCTACTCCAGCAGAATTCTGCACTGAAATCCATTTCACAAAAGAGCAAACAGATTTTTTTATATTCAATTTTGAAATCTGACATGGGGCTAGACATTTTATCAATTTCCCAGCTGCCCCTGGTCATGTGACTTGTGCCTGCACTTTAGGAGAGAATTGCTTTCTGGCAGGCTGCTGTTTTTCCTTCTCAATGTAACTGAATGTGTCTCAGTGAGACATGGGTTTTTACTATTGAGTGTTGTTCTTATATCTACCAGGCAGCTGTTATCTTGTGTTAGGGAGCTGTTATCTGGTTACCTTCCCATTGTTCTTTGGTTTGGCTGCTGGGGGGGGGGAAGGGAGGGGGTGATATCACTCCAACTTGCAGTACAGCAGTTAAAAGTGATTGAAATTTATCAGAGCACAAGTCACATGACTTGGGGCAGCTGGGAAATTGACAATATGTCTAGCCCCATGTCAGATTTCAAAATTGAATATAAAAAAATCTGTTTGCTCTTTTGAGAAATGGATTTCAGTGCGGAATTCTGCTGGAGCAGCACTATTAACAGATTCATTTTTTAAAAAAAAAAAAAAAAATTCCCATGACAGTATCCCTTTAAGTTCTGTATATAATATTCCCATTTCACCTTAACGTAATACTGTAAAATACTGTGTGCACCATAGTTTCTACAAATTGAATAACAAAATAAGTCTTGAGTTTAAATATTTTACGGAATTAGTTCTAAAATTCTAAAGTAGTGCTGAAAATGAAATGTAGTCAGCACTTCTATTGCATTTGTTTGTTGCATGTTGCATAATGGGTAAGTATAGATTTTATAGGCTTGCAGTGATAGGAGCAAAGTTTCCCCTTAGTTCAATAACCAATAGCAGCAACCAGTCAGTTGTCCTCCTAACAGGACAAATGACATATCCCACAAATGTAAGAATATGCCGCACATGCATTCGAAAAAAGATGGCATTATCAATCATACGTATATAAAGTAAGCAATTTAGCCAAGCTGATAGAATAATACATACTGCAAAGCCAATTATCCACCATCACAACTGATAGCGAAGATCAGCCGCTCAATTTTCAGCAGAGTAACATGAAGCACGGCCAAGTCTATGCCAGTTAAATGATATTCTGCTGAATGATAAAGGCCTGTAATAGAGTTTAAAGTGAAGCAAAGCAAGACGGTTTTACAGGCATAATTTCAATCATATCGCAATGAGCTACCTCCCGTGAGGCTGCCCAGACAGTGAACTGTTATCAGGCGCAGAAGGCGGCCATTCATTAGGTGCATCACTGTCATTGCATTGTGAATCTCAAATTGGTATTTAAAGTCCAGGCTCAATATTTAGCATTTTCGCAGAATTGTTTTTATCGTGGAAATATAAATTATTCACTGGGCTGTTGATATAATTTATCTATCAAATGTAATTTGCTGATACTATTGTATGCTCAGTACAAGAAGAACAATGAGTGAGCCAAATTTCCATGTCAATGTTTCTATGTGCTTTTCTAGCCTTGTTACAGGGAAATATATATACGAGTCAATACATTATTGATAGCGGTCTGCGGCCATGTCTACCTGCTGCTGCTGCTGAGGTTACTGTACATGCTGAATAAAACATGAATAAACAGAGGAGATCACAGGGAATTCTGTGGGGACTAAAGTAGTAGAGAGAAATCTTCTTGTAGCGAGAAAAATAAAATTTAGGGAAACATTGGTTTAGTTTATTTTTTGAAAGCACATTTTAAAGGAGAATCGATCAAAAATGTGCATATTACAGTGTATGTTTAATTAATTTACCTCGTCTTTATGGCTAAAAGTAGAGCTCATTAAGTGCATTGAGACATCTCTTGGCATATTTCAATCCCAAGCCATCTCCCACCACTCCTACACATTTTTAATGTGCAACCTGTCCATGTTAATTCAAGCATTTGTGCTCATTCCTTTACCTTTTCACTGCCTTTAAAATAATTTGGAAACTCATATGCACAATCATAATCTTCTGACAGTGTTTAAGAAAGCCACGTGCCCCATCCTTGACCATCTGACCAGCAGTACATTAAATATCTTTCTGCCCCAGTGGTTTAAGCAAGAAAAGATTATTTTAATTGTTCCTGTGTACTTCACACCTCCTTATATGAAGCTTGGTGGCGATATTACAATTTCTGTGTCATCCAGAATCTATCTGAGCTGACATTTGAGAAAGTGGCAAATTGAGAATGTTTTAATTGTAGTACAAACGAATATGAGAAAAAAATCTAAGCAGGTGCCAAACTACTTAATGTGGTAGAGGATAGTTCCATAATCACTAAAACAATGGCACTCCATACGTCATACATGTGTTTAACATCGAGTTATCCCTGCAGAATGACACAAATACTGTTGATATGTTTAAAAACAAAAATAATTGGTGTACAAATGTTCTTGTATGCCCCCTGTATGCTGAATGGTAAATACCTGTTTTGTATGTTTACCTTTAAATGCAATGTAACGGACCTTCATGACCCTAGAGGTCAGGAATATGATTTTCTAGTAATTGTAGTCAGCATTTAGCACAAGATGCTGGTGCCATTTTAAGACATAAATTCATAACAACAGGCAGGATTTACCCAGAGTTTCTAACCGATATTCTAGAGCCAAGCAGTAGAATACTGCAGTCCTTGATGTTATAGTTTCTCCAGGCTGCACAGATCCAGTGGGGCTAATATTTCCATAAAAGTCTGAAAGAGTTCAAAGGGCTTTACTGGGAGGAAGGTGGTTTCAGGGCCTCAATTCATTAGTGAAAAATAGGTAATTTTCCTTATGGTGATTTTAAATCTCAATGCATACTATGTTTCAGGAGTCATTGTCCCAGTAGCTTCCTAGTGCTCTCTTCTAACAACCGCCTCTTAGAACATACTAACTTATGCAATTTGCAAACTTCTCCCCTCAGCAATAGAATGATAAATCATCCCTTGGTTCTAATCCCCATTCTGGGCTCTATAAAGTGTGAAGCAACAGAAAAGGTATAGGCAGCAAGGGATGGAGCTCCCATATTGAAAGGTCTTGGTTTTAGCAAACAGAATAGCACAAGTATCTCTAAGGGCTGTAGCAAATTTACTATGATAATCACATAATAATTTAACCCTTTATACCCTGTAACACATGGCATTGAATCTCCCACATGAAATAAAGTTAAGTAGGAATAGCACACAAGGCCATGTCATGCAACAATAGAGGAAAACGATTTCAATTTGAATCTAGTGGACCACTGATGTGATATTAGGTCTATTGCCATTGTCTGGTGATTATGAATGTTCAATTTATGATCATCCTATAAACACTCTGAGCAGTTGTATTGTACTTCTGCTGTTCATTTTCAGACATTTTTTCCAGTGAAGAAAAAAAAAAAAACCTTCATCGGAAATGTTCTGCCACTTCCAGTTCAGCAGCTGCACCACAGATTCATCTGAAATTGCCTTTTCAAATTTTGTGATGTGGAAAACACACCCAGCACCTAATGAACATGTCAGAAAGACGGGTCCCTCCAGGCTTGCCGTGTGCAGATAGGAATCCGCTCATCCTGTTTAAACTGTTATTCACTTGATCTTCAGCTTCTCATCATACATGAATCTCACAGGGTGTGGTCCTTTACTTGTGGGTGGGCATTTTTGACTGCAAGTTAGCATTTCACAGGATTCTACTTTATTAGATTAGATTACAGTAGAGCTGTCACTATTTTGAGTGAAGATTTGTGACTGTCAAGCTCTACTGAAATGTTTGCATTGAGTTGTGTTTCTGTTGAGCTGAGTGCACTTCTACATGTGATTGAGTGGGCTAAGATGTGCAACTAAGTAGAGGGAGAGCAGCATCTTTGACAAATATAACACATGGGCAACTACCAGGGGGTCAGCTACAGAATATGCATTGGTAGTGGCCATTGCCACTAACAGAACTGGAACTAAAAGAGGCCCGTGGCCAGAAAGAATTTGGTCGGCCATCAGTGACGATTGGGTTCATTTCAAATTTGGCAGGAATTATAAAATATACATTAAATATTCCAAAACTGACCACTGTGCTGTTTGTAAGAACCTCAAACCTTGTGCTTTCAGCTAGGAATACAATAAATTCACTATTTTTGGGATTCAGCCGAATAACTTATCTTGCATGAAAAATTCTACTGAATCCTGAATCTAATCTGATTGAAAAGAACAAAAAATAGTAATTTCCTTATTTTGTTGACAAAAAGTCATATGATTTTAAGGATTCAGATTCAGTTGAGTCAAGCACTTGGATTCTGGCTTGATCCTGGTCAAATCCAGAACCTAATCCTGGATCTGGTGCGTTCCTACTTTCAGCATGATTCTGTAGTGAATCTTGATGGGACTTCTGAGGCACAAACCTGACCCATAACAGGACATATTAAATGTTGTATTTTGACATACTATAAGCAATATGCTTTTCTTGCCCTCTGTGGCATATTGTCCTGGGCTCCATGGTCTATAGTCCTAGTTATTCTAGTTATACCAGTATTGGCACCTGTCTAGCAACACTGGCACAAAATGCAGATGGAATACTACTGAGTGGCACTTGCACCAATGTTTCTAGACAAGTCAAAGTCACAGCAAACTACTTGCACATGGTTCTACAACTCCCTAAAATCCCTTGGTCCTCATAGTGAAGTTTGAGGGTCCCTTTGTGGTTATGGTGAGGGCATTTTTTCCTTTTTGATATTTTACATGACTGTTTCAAATACATTCATGAATCATTACAAAACTACTCTACACTACTCAAAAATCACAGGTAAAATATCTCTGCTGCTTTTATGTACAGGAAATGTCTTCAGCATATTAAATGAATTAGAAATGCATGGAGTTCTTGTCTGAGATTTGTCCGAGAGACGACCACATGAGGATGCAGTAAGTATCTTTGCATCATTCATTCTGTGTGGCTAGACTGACCTATATCATCGTTAGTATAAAGTTGATGTGACCTCCTTCCTTCTGGGTGCCTGATCTGCCACAGAAACCTGTGAGCTACTTGGGAAAACTCACACCATGGGCCGTTTAATACTGAAAGGGTCAATTATTCACTGTTCTGTAATGAGACGTATTCTTCTCAGAGGGGAAGTGGCGATACATTATACATCATAAATATCTAAATAATTACTAGCAAAAAAGATTTGCCAGACATTACTAAAACCACAACTAGCTGTTAACAGAAAATGTTCATGGTGTATGAACACGGCCTCATATTATTAGTCAGCTGCCAGTACCTTGTGTTCTAGTCCATGTCTTCTGAACTATATGCAAATAGAAGCACCTCACAATGTATTGTAGAATAATGGGTGCAAATTAAAACACATACAGTACATAAACTTTTAAGGACTATATACCTCTGGCACCCCTCTGCAGCCACAGGGTCTGCTTTCTCTGTAGATATGCACCGGAGTCCAAATATGTGCTATTAACTACCTAGTGCAGAACTTTGTGCCTCTGTTATCAGGTGCAATGCTGGTGAATTTGGTAAATTCACTGTGCTATTTTAATTAATGAACCCTAACATCTTCAAATCTTATACGATTTAGGATTGACTTCTCCTTTGACAAGACTTTTCTCCAAGGAATCAGCAGTAACCCTTTAACTTAACTGATGTGATTCAATCTTGCCCAAAACAATATTAGCTTTGCTAAACAGAGCCCAGAGTTTTCTATTTCCGCTACAAGATTTCTCTGTATCTGCTGAATATTCCTCAGAGGCTTTACTGCGAGTTTAGACTTCTGTGCTCCGGCTCCAAATTAGGTAGCATTCTGCATATTTTTAAATACTAGCGCAATCAGGGAAATCTTCCGTTGTGTTCAATCCCCAAAAATGAAAATGTGAAGTATAAAGCAGGCTTAGCTAATGGAGGCTTCAATATGTATGTTCCACTCAGGCACAACCGAATCCATTTCTATTCAGCATAAAATAGGGAGCGGTACTAAAATACTGTTTAATGTTCTGTATTATGTTTTATGTGTCATGTCATATTAATATGTAATAGCCTCCTCTAGCATTGTTCTCAGAATTCATCTGTCCGTGTCAATATAGAAATAACAACAGCACAGCCTCATCAACACACTGAGAAGTAGGTTAATGGGCATTTAGCAGGGCATTAACTGTAACCGTAACTGCGCATTAGTATTGGCCTCACTCTGCTGAACAACAATATAACGCTATTGGCATATTTATAAATTAACCGATTAATAGATAGTGGAGGGCGATACAAGGAATTGTGTGGCCTTTGGCTATATTTGCATTTGCCTCATTAATTAAAGGAACTTTATAATGTAAAAATAGATAAGCTAGATACAGCTGGGCTGTTACTGGCAGTTGTTTGTTAGAAAACAAAAAGCTGGCATGATATGGGTATGTGTTCAGTAGACCAAACAGTCCAATATTCTGATTTGGAACTGAAGAAAATTGCATTAGATTGTGTCTCTGATCATTGGCCTGAGCAGTCTGCCAGGGTTTACCAGACACCCTCTTGTTTAATTTGCTGCTGAAATACCTGATCAGTGCCTATAAAATCAATGATAGTGACTAATATCATAATAATAATAATATAATAACCTCTCTCTGCATTGTGACTGCCCTCTTAAAGGCTTGGTTCATCTTTAAGTTAACTTAAATAGTAATTTCTTCTTCTGACTCTATTCAACTTTCAACTGGGGCATCATCTAAAAAACAAATGCTCTGCAAGGCTACAAATATATCTTTATTCTGACTTTTTATTACTCATCTTTCTACACAGTCCCCCTCCTATTCCTATTCCAGTCTCTTATTCAAAGAAATGCTTAGTTGCTAGGGCAATTTGGAATCTAGCAACCAGACTGCTGAAATTGCAAACTGGAGAGCCGACGAATAAAAAGCTAAATAACAAAAAACACAAATAATAAATAATGAAAACCAATTGCAAATGGTCTCAGAATATCACTCTCTACAATCATCATACTAAAAGTTAAATTAAAGGTGAACAACCCCCTTTAACAACTGAAAGACAGTCTGCACTGTGCCACAAACTTGAAGAGGGAACAAGGAGGAATAGAGGGGTACAGGGGGCAGATATAGGGGCAATGTTTTTTATGGCAGATGCCAGCAATGACAGGTGAAGAATATTTGGTACTGCTTGCCTTGGCACACCGGAGCCGTGCCCACCGCCTAACAAAAGACAAAGCATTCCTATTCATTTCAATAAAATAGAAAAAGAAACTGGTGATGAAAACCATATGTGTTTCTTGTAGGTCAAATCCACAAATTTTGTTGACCTTTACAAAAGTATAACCTTTACTTTTTCCTGTGGAATGGGATGCTGGAGAAGGGGTTCCGAATCCAGGGTTCCTCACTGGTTGGTATTTTGCACACAAGGCATTTAGTCCTGCTCCAACTTATAATAGTTACATTGACATTTGCTACTGAAAATTATACTCAGCGATGAGAATTTGTTCTCTTTATAAAAGTTAATAATTAAAGAGCATTTTGGTGACAGTTTGTACTTGCACTGAAATTCTATCACCTGCCATTAGTATATGTGACATTTCACACTCTGGTTTATACATAATTTACAGCTGTTTTTAAATATGCAAATATATAGCCGGTCTTGCATTTCACTGGGGCCTGTTATGGTGCATAGCTAATTATTTAATTTTCTAATACAGGTACGGAAATCTATTATCCTTTTGCTGATTTCTGTTCTTTGTGTTATACTATAACAGTACCATGTGATTGATGGTAGCTAAGCTAGCATTAGTCCACAGTAATTACAAAACAACACTATTTTTATATTGTAATGTTTAAATGTATTTTTAGTAGCTGTAAGCTATGATGCTCCACACTTATTATTTCCCCTAAACCTATGGATATTAAATATAATAACTTTAAAAGCTAAATTGCCTGCAATTCTTGCTTTTCTTTAATTAAAACTATATTTCTATATACTATAACTATATTTTTCATGATTTTGGATGCCTACTAAGTACGCTATTGTATTTCTAGCAACGGAGTTGATCAGCAAAAAGCACCATCCAGCCTTCTGCTCTGTATCTGGAAGGAAAGTTAATTAGTACAGGTATGGGATCTGTTATCCAGACTGCTTGGGACCTGGAGTATTCTGGATAATTTGGACCTCCATACCTTTAGGCTACTTAAAAATCCTGTAAATGTTAATTAAACCCAATAGGATTGGTTTGTCCCCAATAAGGATACATTTTATTTACATTTGGATCAATTACAATGTATTGTTTTATTATTACAGAAAAAAGGGAAATTATTGAAAAATATGTCAATTATGTGATTAAAATGGAGTCTATGGGAGATGGCCTTCCCCTAATTCAGAGCTTTCTGGATAATGGGTTTCCAAATAATGGATCCCATATATGTATAAGGTGTAGGTGCTGATCAAGAAAATCATAGGTTATTATCTAAAACACACAAAAAAGCATAAACTATACAACTATGTACCCAACACCACTGTGGTGCAGAGTTTCAGCCCCAGACCCCACTTAATAATCATCTTCCAAAACATTAATGAACCCAAGTCCTCTTAAACATCAGGAGATCAGGTGTGAGGGCAGATTGCTTTCTATAGGGTACTGTGTGTGTGTTCTGCATAATTTGGAGAGCACACCTCCAGTCCCTTCTGTATTCAGCTCTGTCAAATGTAGAGATTGCAATGCAAAACACAGAACAAGGTAAAAAAAGTGCAAAAGAAACCGGCAGATTCCCACCTTTTTTATCTTTGCATTTTGCCACATTATGTTTAAATTAGACCCACAAGTTTCATAAAGTAGTTGGTAGGAATAGGTTTGTCAGTGGCTGATATGCCTGACTTGGTCCATGTACCCTCTGTGACAGATGGAAATATAACACACTCTTTTGCGTTCAGCAGTTTAGTAGAGATTTATAGGCCTGCAAATGGGCAGAGATTATTAAAGTGGAGAAGAATTAAAGTGTTTTTTTTGTGTTAGGGTCAGAATGGAATGGGTTCTAAAATGCAGCTAATGGGTCCTAAAAAAGCCTGCTTCCCCATGTCTCCCTAAGGCTTATCTACTAACATATGTGTTGAATTGAACCAATCCAGCAATACGTTTTTCATCTTATTGGTTGCTTTAGTGCAATTTGCACCTATGTTAGTATATAAGCCCCATATTTGAACAGAGCAATAAAAAGGACCCTTTATTGTAGTCAGTGTCGGCCTGGGGTGCCTTGGGCCCACCAGGAAACCTCATCTCAAGATCCCACACTCCACCCCCCCATTCAAAATAGTGCCCACAAATAAATATCAAAATTATGAAAAAAATTTAAAACTGGAATGGTCGTAACAATATTGAATAATGTTTTCAGTGCAAAAACCATCTGGAGTGCTGCAGCCTTTATTATTTTACAGAACCATGTGGGCTGTTACCTATAAATTAACTGTTAGTATGTAGAGAGTGATTTTCTGAGACAACCTTTATTTATGGTTTTTGAGTTATTTAGCTTTTTATTCAGCAGCTCTTCAGTTTGCAATTTCAGCAATCTGGTTGCTAGGGTCCAAATTACCCTAGCAACCATGCATTGATTTGAATAAGAAACTGGAATATGAATAGGAGAGGCCTGAATACAACAATGAGCAATACAAAGTAGCAATAACAATACATTTGTAACCTGACAGGGCATTTGTTTTTTTAGAGAATAATATATTATTTGAGTGGGGTCTTTCGGAGTAGGGGGTCTGGCCTGGTGGTGGCCCATGAGGGTCGGAGCCGACTGGGTTTTTTCCCGGTGTCCCGCCGGCCCAGTCCGACACTGGGTAAAGGGGACCCATGAAGCCCTAATTAATGCGGGATTTCAACATATATTGGTAAAACAGGGTAATCTCTAGATATGTTGGGGACCTAAAAGTCATTTGCTGTGGGACCCAGTAACATCTAGTTACACCACTAGACTCAAGTTGTGCATGCTATGTAAGTGTATCTATAGTAATCAAAACATTCATCCAGGTCATGGTGTGTGTGTGTGTTTACATATACACACAATATTACTTTGTTTCTTGACTTTGAGATAAAATAGTTACAAGTACAGTTTACCTATGAGTAAGCTATGGTGAACACCTGAATATTTACCAAATGTATTGAACACAATATTTATTGAGTATTTATTAAGTATTTCTTGTATTTATATTATTGATTTGATATTCAGAATTATTGGATCTATTAAACTTGGAAATTCATTGGACAATTTATTTTCATGAATTTCTATGAATTTGCTATAGATGGGTATAAATTAGAGGTGATATCAAATGGGAATTGGTGATTGGGATGAGACACTTGACACACCCAGGGGGTTGAATGTATATGAGCACAATTTGTGAAAGGGTATGTAATCCTGATGAAGGCTCTGGATGTGAGCCAAAACGTTGATTCCTGTACCATGATGAAATAAAAATATGAATTTTTTAAAGAAATCCCAGGAGTGTGCTGCATGCGCTTATGGTTAAAACTGTCAAATTCGACTAGGGAGTTATGCTATCATACCAACTATCATACCAATTCACAGGGTAAGAGTCTTAAAATAATAAACACAGTATGGTTTTGTTATTAATAAAAGGTATTATCAAGCTAAGGCTTGTCTGTTGGGGGGGCAGTTAGGAGCTGGAACCCCATTAGTGTCGGGTCACCCTGTTACCCCCTCAGTAACACATCTGCTTACAATGTTATCTAAAACTAATAAGATGGGAATGTAGTAGCTAGCAAAGCCAGTGTGTGCAGTGGCAGGAAACAAATAATTAGCAGAAAAATATGTTGCTCCTGTTATACCTTGCAAGAGCCATTCTATCCTTGACATTTCAGAAATGACAAAGAAGCACATCGTACTTTTTGCAGTTTCACCGCTGGGAGCTTCAGACTTGGCTGAAGCCCAATAAATAATGCATTAAGAAAAGGCCCAGCAGTTTAAAGGTTTTGAAACCATTCCATTTCGATTTCGAGACTTGGTACAATTTCTGTTCTGTTTAACCAGAGACTGATAAAAAGAACGGTGTAGGCTTAAATCTATTCTGGGGAATGCATTTTGATCCCTCATTCATTATAAACCCTCACGCGCATGGCCTTCACCACTGTTTGTACTTTTCTGGTGTCTGCAGTTTTCTCCAGGTTATTTTTGCTTCCGTACATGAAGGAAAACTCATTTTTATTACTTTGTTCATTTTAACTATAGACTTACATTGCAGCAGCAGGATTGCCCTTCATAGTCAGAGCCGTGTGTTCAGCAAAATAATTAACAGTAGGGCCCTTTAGTTGGTGGCCTGGGGCTGGATGAGGCTCTCCAAGGGGTTCTTTTTCTATTAAAATTACACCATCATTGAAAGCGAAAATAAACACTAAAATAAAAGAACTAAATATTATTTTACAGAGATAATTATATCCCTGCCCTTGGGCCTATCACGTTCACACACAGTAGGGTCACTTTTATCAGGAGCCAATTAAACTGCCTGTATGTTTTTGCAGTATGGGAGGAAACCAGACTACCCAAAGAAAACCCACCCAGGAACGGTAAGAACATGCAAACTCTTTGCACATGCCCTGGCTGGAATTGAGCAAAGGATTCCAGGACATTCTCAAATATCTAGCATAACATTTTTTACAATAGGGGGTACATTATTTTCAAGACCATAGATATGAGTATCTCCAAAAAGAAACCAGTGAGTAAAAAAAGACCAAATATTTATTTAGGATATATTAGAAAATGGCCTAAAAAGTTTTGTGCCTGTTGGGGCACTTAATCATAGGTTGGCCTATGATTAAGTGCCCCAACAGGCATGAAATGCGTTAGGCCATTTTCTAATATGTCCTAAATAAATAGTTTGTATTTTTTTTACTCACTGGTTTACTTTTTGGAGGTACTCATATCTTATGGTCTTGTTCTTATGCACATTCACCTCGGACTGGGGTGAACTGTGAGTATACCCTCCTGCTGACTTTTTTCACTGATTGGAAGTGTTTTTACTTTAGTAGTGCTTTCATGGCCTTTGCGCACCACTCCTTGCTGTGGCACATTATTTTCTACATATTTTCCTGGACATGGTAAGTAGAATTTGTGGACATAATGGAGCACCAGGCCATACAGCTGAAAAACAAATATTTAAACAAAAACATGTTTTGCAATCTACATAGATTTATGGCAGCTTGGCTATCCCCAAGTACAGAACACTGTCTCATTAATACAGACAAAAAGCAAATATGTCAAAATTGAAGAATTGTTTGTTAAAATAAAAGCTATGAGATATGGCATGGCTGTATTTTGGACATTTCTTGATAACTGATTTCCGGATAATAATATTCATATACAAAATAAAGCTGAATATTGTATTGTGCTACACTGTCACCCAACAAACTGATGTATTATAATGCAACGTGAGTAAACCAACAGATATATGTACATGGTATTCTTGAGGCAGTGGCTCAACCATATGTGATGGCCAGTGTCGGACTGGCCCACCTGGATACCAGGAAAACTCCCGGTGGGCCCAGGTGTCAGTGGGCCTCTTGCTTCTAACCATTCCAACCATTTTCTTGCTTCTGACCATTTCATGGTCATTGCCTATTTCTTTATGGGAAAAAACAGTAGAAGAATATAGCAAGTAGATTTAAAAGACTAGGAAAATAAAAAGTTTGAGTGAGGAGAGGAGGAATAATAGTTTGGAAAGTGGACACACAGTCTAAGGTTTTCTGGTGGGCCAATGGTCTAAGGTTTTCTGGTGGGCCCCTGGCATCCCAGTCCGACACTGGTGATGGCTAATTTTCCAGAGATAAACCAAAGACATAGGGAAATAGCCATGATGTTCTATCAGGAATCCTTTCATGTCCACTTTACTTTCACACTAATGCACCCATAAAAAAAAACCTTGATATATTTAAGACAAATAATTGGATGCTTTGAAAAAGTAATTCTCATAAACTGCTAATATTTTTCCTTTAAAATATATTAATTTAAAAGAAGAGATTTATACCAGGGGAGGGGTAACAGTACATATTTCATTATGTGAAATCTAACTAAATCACTAGTACTGCAAATATCTACATAACTATTTCATTATCAAATCCAAGTAAACGTGAGAAACAGGAAAAGTAAATTGACTTTCCTGGAAGCTGCAGTCCTGTTCACTGTGACTTAATACACACAGAGATTAATTATAATTAGCATACAAGTGTTGGCGTTTCCTTCATCAAAGTTATACGAATAATTAATGCCCAGTTGCCTTGTCTATGGTAAGGTGCATATATATATCAGTGTGCAATAGGCCAATTAGAGTTGCCTCTTGGCTGGGATACCTTTTTGCCAGCTTCCATTTTTATTCTGTCTTTCAAGGTATATCCAACAGACTGAATTCAATTTACAACGATAAAATGAAAATCTCAGGCCATATACAGTATCTCTGAAGCCCTAACCACTTTCAGATGTTGCCCACCCTTTTTTCTTCTTCAAATTAAGACTGGAAGGTTTGTTTAAAGACTAGAGAAGTCTCAATAGACTTTATTGGAACTGCACTTGATTTCATGAAAATATATAGTGCAATATTTCTAAATAGCTTTGAAAAAGCTTTTAGGAAAGCAAGCAGCTCCCACTTATATCAATGCAAATATATACAAGGAATGTTCTCTGCACACAGTGATCTATGCTCACTGTACCCAATTCTATAGACTTTATTGTCTATAGAAGTGGACAAGAGTTTGAAAGTGACCTTTGTTTGAAATTATAGAATATTTTCTGTTTACAATAGGGAAACCAGTTTTTATACAGATATGGAACCTATCATCCAGAATGCTCGAGACCTGGGGGTTTCCAGATAATGGATCTGTCTGTAATTTGGATCTTCAAGTCTACTAGAAAATCATGTAAACATTAAATAAACCTAACAGGCTTGTTTTGCCTCCAAATTATGTCTTAGTTTGGAAAGGTACTGATATTATTACAAAGAAGATGGAAATCATTTTTAAAAATATGGATTATTAGGATAAAATGGAATCTATGGGAGACGGCCTTCTCCTAATTTGTAGCTTTCTGGATAAAGGGTTTCCGGATAATGGATCCCACACCTGGATGATTCATCTCAGGATCTATATACTGTTCCCAGAATTCTAATGTTACTATATTTGGCCATTCATAAATATAGGATATTAGACAGTATTGGCAGTATGTTAATACCATATTTTATGCATTTTATGTTTCATAAAAAAAGTGGAGATATGCTACATTGTTTTAGAAATACTTTTTTGGCTGTAATTTAATGTGACAAAGTCTGAAGGAAACTTTTCATAAGATGGTTCAACTATTTTAAATAGTTTTGAATACAGTATATGAATGACCTAAAGGTCTTTCAATTTCTATAAGTTCTGCTTCACATATGAGTCTCCCATTATGTAGCACCCAGTAAAAATTAAAAAGTGTGCACCCTTCCTTTCACTTTCTCAATTTCATAGTTTTTCCTTTTTGCAGTTATATCTAACAGGATAAAACACAACTGACAGATTTCCTTTTGAAAGCCAGGCTTTTAATATCATCTCAAAAGCCAATGACAACCTGAAAAAGTATCCCTTCTTCTTCATGACCTACAGATTATCTATATATCATTCTAGCTGCTCAGCAGAATTCCTATCTTTGATGGTATCGTGTGAACATGGCAAAGAGACCGCTGCAATCTGACAGCTTTATATCTATGTTCTTAAATGTTTGAAATGATTTCACGCTAGATTCAGATGGTACGTAACCCAATTACCTGTCAGACAAATGCTTTATATTAAGCAGAGATAATTTAAACAGCACAGTGGGATTCTTGCCTATTTGTGCTGATCTAGTTGGAAAGGAACCCTTCCAACTGATACAGATTGTTTCCTAGATTTCTGTCTTTTAAGCACACTGCCACAGTTTGTGTGGGATGTACACGAAAGCAAACAGAAATCAAGGTTACACAGTTCAAACACAAATTACTTGTTAAAGCAAAACCCATGCATGAAGAGATTTCAATAGAAACAATGCAGCACTGAAATATAGAAAAGGGACAAAGGGAAAGAAAGGAAGCAGGGGAGATAGAATGAAAGATGATGATAGTTTATCATAGGAGAGGGTGGTGGCAGAGACATATCATACATGATATATACAGTATTTTATACAGTATTCTGTATCACAGATTAATGGCAGAGAAACATCTGATCATAAATAATATTTAAGTTATGGATCACATCAAGGTAGAAAGGTCATAGATAAATTCAGAGATGATAATCAGATCATAGATTAAAGAAAGGTTGAGAGATTTAGAAAGAGACCAGTAAATATATGCAAAAGAACACCTTAGATATAAGATAGATAGGATAGATATTAGATGATGATAGATAGATAGATAGATAGATAATAGAAAGATAGATAGATAGATAATAGAAAGATAGATAGATAGATAATAGAAAGATGGATAGATGATAGAAAGATAGACGGATAATAGATAGATAGATCGATCGATAGATAGATAGAAAGACAGATGATATAAAGATATAGATAGAAAGATAGAAAGATAGATAGATAGATACAGTAGATAGATAGATAGATAATAAAAAGATAGATATATAATAGAAAAATAGATAGAAGATAGATAGATAGATAGATAGATAGATATACAGATGATATAAAGATAGATAGATGGATGGATGGATAAATATACAGATGATATAAAGATAGATAGATAGATAGATAGCAATTATTTGTGTCAAGATCAATGTTACAATTACACCTTAGATTTAAGATAGATATTAGATGATGATAGATAGATAGATAGATAGATAGATAATAGAAAGATAGATGATAGAAAGATAGATCGATAGATAGATAGATAGAAAGATAGATAGATAGAAGATAGATAGATATACAGATGATAGAAAGATAGATAGTTACATAGTTACATAGTTAAATTGGGTTGAAAAAAGACAAAGTCCATCAAGTTCAACCCCTCCAAATGAAAACCCAGCATCCATACACACACCCCTCCCTACTTTTAATTAAAATTCTATATACCCATACCTATATTAACTATAGAGTTTAGTATCACAATAGCCTTTAATATTATGTCTGTCCAAAAAATCATCCAAGCCATTCTTAAAGGCATTAACTGAATCAGCCATCACAACATCACCTGGCAGTGCATTCCACAACCTCACTGTCCTGACTGTGAAGAACCCTCTACGTTGCTTCAAATGAAAGTTCTTTTCTTCTAGTCTAAAGGGGTGGCCTCTGGTACGGTGATCCACTTTATGGGTAAAAAGGTCCCCTGCCATTTCTCTATAATGTCCTCTAATGTACTTGTAAAGTGTAATCATGTCCCCTCGCAAGCGCCTTTTTTCCAGAGAAAACAACCCCAACCTTGACAGTCTACCCTCATAATTTAAGTCTTCCGTCCCTCTAACCAATTTAGTTGCACATCTCTGCACTCTCTCCAGCTCATTTATATCCCTCTTAAGGACTGGAGTCCAAAACTGAACTGCATACTCCAGATGAGGCCTTACCAGGGACCTATAAAGAGGCATAATTATGTTTTCATCCCTTGAGTTAATGCCCTTTTTTATGCAAGACAGAACTTTATTTGCTTTAGTAGCCACAGAATGACACTGCCCAGAATTAGACAACATGTTATCTACAAAGACCCCTAGATCCTTCTCAGTTAAGGAAACTCCCAACACACTGCCATTTAGTGTATAACTTGCATTTATATTATTTTTGCCAAAGTGCATAACCTTGCATTTATCAACATTGAACCTCATTTTCCAGTTTGCTGCCCAGTTTTCCAGTTTAGACAGATCACTTTGCAAAGTGGCAGCATCCTGCATGGAACCTATAGTTCTGCACAATTTAGTATCATCTGCAAAAATAGAAACAGTACTTTCAATGCCCACCTCCAGGTCATTAATAAACAAGTTGAAAAGCAGGGGACCTAGTACAGAGCCCTGCGGTACTCCACTAACAACTAGAAAATGTTCCATTTACCACCACTCTTTGTAGTCTATCTTTTAGCCAGTTCTCTATCCAGGTACAAATACTATGTTCCAGGCCAACATTCCTTAATTTAACCAGTAACCTTTTGTGTGGCACTGTATCAAATGCTTTAGCAAAGTCTAAGTAAATCACATCCACTGCCATCCCAGAATCTAGGTCTCTACTTACATTCTCGTAAAAAGAAATTAAGTTAGTCTGGCAAGATCTATTACGCATAAAACCATGCTGGCACAAACTCATAGTATTATGATTTGCTATGAAGTCCAGTATCTTATCCTTTATTAACCCTTCGAAAAGCTTTCCTAATACTGATGTCAGACTAACTGGCCTATAGTTTTGAGGCTGAGAACGGGATCCTTTTTTGAATAGAGGCACCACATTAGCAATTCGCCAGTCTCTCGGCACAATGCCAGATGATAGATAGATAGATAGATAGATAGATGATAGATAGATAGATAGATAGATAGATAGCAATTATTTGTATCAAGATCAATGTGCTGTTCTACACATTTCAAAAGCCAAAGCTTGCTACAAAGTCTACCTTGTGCTGACAATGGAACACCTGGCCTATATAGCTGAATAGTATGTAAGGCATATCCTCATATGAACCTGATAGGCCAGCCTACTGCAGCCCCACCTAAAATTAATGAGCAGGTATACCCCCAGGCTTTATTGCAAGCTCAATGTTGTGTGCCTGTCATGTCTTATGATAACTCTGCTTTACCCCAGCATTCAACTTGTCATGCTCTCATTGCCTTTGTTAAAGATTTCCTCAGGGTGTTTCTGATCAGCCCTGTTTGTTGCTATCCCTGAAGTCAGTTGCTGTTCCTACATTACAAAGTAAAAAGAAAAAGAGAAAGCTTCAAATGCGAAAATTAATGGAATAAACAAAATAGAGACGTGGGTTTATTTTAGAATGTTCTCTAGTCTTTATCAACTGCTGTGATTAGGAAGAGATACTGTTGTATAGGGCCTTGTCAATTTTGGGGCCCAATCATTTTACTTATATTTTAATACCAGTCTTAATGGATTCATTCTGGTGTCTATACATGGAATGCACTAAAGGAAGGGCTAAATAGGAATTTAGTACACCTGTTTGGGGTGCTGGGACTGTGCAACAACTGCCGCAAGCCCACCAAGCACCATATTATGGCTCTCATGTTCTTTCCTATTGGACAGTTACAGGTTTAAGGTGCATAATAAACAAAGGGTGAAACAGAGTTCACTCTATATTTGCCCTTTAAAATATGTCCACAAAATAAATAGTTGATAAACAAACAAGCAGAGAGACACACAAACAGCTAGACAGAGAAATAGACAGATGATGATAGATAGATAGATAGATAGATAGATAGATAGATAGAAATGGATAAATAGCTAGATAGAATTAGATATAGATCAACAGATACAGATTGATCAATAGATAAATGGATAGATAGAATTAGCAATACATTGATAGATCAGTAAATACAATTTGAGATAGACAGACAGACAGATAGATAAAGAGAGAGAGAGATTTAGAAATACATAGATAGATCAGTATATACAATTTGGGATAGATAGATAGATAGATAGATAGATAGATAGATAGATAGATAGATAGATAGATAGATAGATAGATAGATAGATAGATAGATAGATAGATAGATAGAGATAAATTGTATTTCTCCTCCCGAGCCACAGTATCTTATTTTGCTCAGATTAAAAGATTGAAATTCAGAAATCATTTAATGATGTTAATTCATCAGAGGCCCTCCATATGTGAAGATTGCTGGTGACAATGACAGATAAGAAAATGTACAGTGTATGAGAGGCTGAGTCAGAGGCATTGCAAATCTACATCTCGTGGAACGATTTGGCAGAATAAAATGTCACTATTGTATAATGTTATTTTTGCTAACAAAGGGAGAGAAGTGCATTACTATTCATTCTGGTTTAATTACAGGGAACTCTATACAGGTAAAGGTTTTACCAGCAGAACAAGACTTGCGCCCTAAACTGTCACTGTATTCAACAGTATAGCTCCACATGCCCTAAGACTACAGAAGCAGGCACACGGCAAACCCTTGAACCCTTTATAGCAGAGGTCCCCAATCTTTTTTACCTGTGAGCAACACTCAGATGTAAAGAGTCACTCTGTCTGGCTCTCAGCAAGGGGCACTGAGGTTACATCTTCATAAAATTAGCAGTATAAAAAAAGATAATATCATGAGATATATTTTTTTAACAAAAGCTACACGGTAGGGTATATGACTCCTTTAATTGTCTTTGTCTGTATGTATTTGTTTTATTTATTTACAGGGCCAGATTTCTAAACTGGGTGCCCTTAGGCCAACTGCAAACAAACCACCCAGCTGACTGGCAACCCGATGTGCCTTTTCTCCTGTGCCTTTCTGCTACTTTGTTTATTTGTCTAGCATTGGGTACTAGGGTTATCTATAGGTTATCTATAGTGTATGGGTCTTGATATTTTTGTTTGGACCAGTCATTTATTTAGATATACAGGTATGAGTTCCCTTATCAGGAACCTATTATGCAGAAAGCTCAGAATTACAGGAAGGCCATCCCCAGTTTAAGCAAATAATTAATATTTTTAGAAATGATTTCCTTTTTCTCTGTAATAATAAAACAGCACCTTGTATGAGCTGCATGAATCCATATTGGTGGCAACATAATATAAATGTCAAAAATATCAAAATCACAGGAAGACCCCTTATCTGGAAAACCCCACTGCAGATAATAGATCCTATACCTGTATTTACCTACTTTTGTCTATTTGGCACGTTTTTTTTAATTAGTATAATTTTGCTTATTATAGTTCAGCCTCTATTAACATGTTCAATAGATAATGGATAATATGTTACTAGACGAACTTCCAGAGAAAAGACATTTTTAACTTTTTCCAGTTGATGCAGCACAAATGGTCACAGGAAAAGTTTGGATATTGATTCATGTTGTGATCTTTTTCTTATCTATTCTTGAACGTACTGTTCCTGCTAGAAACCCCTCAGTCATCTTAGATGAAGAATATCAGTTGTACTGTACATTCTCTAGCTCATAATTATAATATGACGGGAAGGATCTGGATTTGTAGCAATTATTTTGAGACAAGGTTGAGCACTTTCTGAATATTCACTTGGGACCAACTATTTTCTCCAAATATATCACAAGAAATGTCCAGGTGAGCAACATTCATTTTGATGATATACACTAATCTTATGAAAGTGCCTTTAAAGGTTATATAAAATAGAATTTGGAAATTACAATGCCGATGTGTTTCTGAATATACAATTACAGATATAGGATCCGTTATCTGGAAACCCATTATCCAGAAAGCTCCAAATACAGGAGAGCCATCTCCCATAGATTCCGTTTTAATCAAATAATTCACATTATTGAAATTGATTTCCTTTTTCTCTGTAATAATAAAACAGTACCTTGTACTTGATCCAATTAAGGTATAATTAATCCTTATTTGAGCCATAACTATCCTATTGAATTTCATTAATGTTTAAATGATTTTTAAAAGACTTGGGGGCTTATTTATCAAAGTTCGAATTTTTCTCAATATTTTCTAAAAAAAACTCTGACCAAATCCGCATGGGTTTTTTTGGGCTTATTTTATTAATACACTTCCTTGAAAACTTCCTTTGTGGGAAAAAATCCGAAAAATCGTGAAAAATCCGATTTCACAATTTTTTCAGATTTTTCATCCAATTTTCATGGATTTTTCACGTGAAAACTCAGAATTTTGCCCGAAAACTTCGGGGTATTGCCAAAAACCCAGCGCACATCAAAAAATCATTGGGACTTCTCCCATTGACTTATATGAAACCACGACAGGTCTGAGATGCCGGATTTTCAGATTCTGACTTTTCCATCCTCTGGATTTAATAAATTCCGAAAAATGTGTGATTTTTTTAAAAGTTCGATTTTATAAAAAAAAATCAAAAATTTTTCATGATTTTTGCATTCAGAGTTTAGTAAATAATCCCCTTAAAGTATGGAGATTCAAATTACGGAAAGAACCCAAATCCGGAAAACCCCAAGGATTCTGGATTACAGGTCCCATACCTGTACAAGTAGAAAGTGGATTTATGTTTCATAATGCACAGGAGATACATTTTTTTTTATTAGGGTCGGCATGGCAAGACATGGCCAACCGTTTACCTAACATGATCCCTGAGATCAAGTTCAAGGTATATTCCAGAAAAATGTCACTTTAAGAGGTCATATATGGTTGATGAGAACTGCTGAGGGCTTACAAGTTCACAATGGTATTCTATAGACATCAAATAATAGGCTACATAATACCCACTTAATCACCCAAGGATGGTATGGCCCAAAAGCACACAAAGACAAAGCTGGGTTTAGCATTTCTGTTTTAATAATACAATGAAACAGATTTGTGTATTTGTTACGAAAACTGTCTAGTGAGCAGCAGTCCATCACATCTACCAGCATTAAAAATTAAATTCTAATTAGTACTTTTATCATCATTTACTGAACGTGGCATTGGTCAAGTGCTGCCACATATCTAATAACACATATAAGTATAGGCAGTTTAAAGGACACACAAGTATAAAAGGGCTGGGTGAATCCAATTGGATAATTATACAGTTATATGTATGTGAATTATTGTTTTTCACAATCATTTTAAAATGTTCTTTCCCTTTAGGTTTTATTTCCCCTTTTTTTTTTCACAAGTTCCATGAGTTCAGGTATAGGATCCATTTTTCAAAAATTCGTATGTTAACTATGTTTTGTATGTTTCTAGCAATAATCCCATCACCAGCTTTTCACACTTGTAAAGTCTAGAACAGATGAAGACATTCACATGCAGGGTCAGACTCTCCGTTTTGCGGACGGCCGCGGCAAAACATAGTGCACGTGCGCCAATGCACACACATACTGCGTGCCAGCGGCGTGCTGGTGGCACAGCCGGGGGGACTGAGGTGGGCCCTGGACAGCAGCCAGTTGAAAGCCCATTCCCCAAATACAATCTCAGATCCCACATATGGGATCCGTTATCCGGTATCTGGAAACCTGTTATCCAGAAAGCTCCAAATTATGGGAAGGCCATCTCCCATAGACTTCATTTCAATCAAATAATTCAAATTTTCAAAATTGATTACCTTTTTCTCTGTAATGATAAAACAGTACCCTGTACTTAATTAATCCTTATGAGAGGCAAAACAATCCTATTGGGTTTATTTAATGTTTAACTGATTTTTTTTTAGTAGACTTAAAGTATGGAGATCCAAATTATGAAAAGACCCATTATCTGGGAAACCTTTCCGAGCATTCTGAGTTAGAACACTGAATAAACTGGGCCCACCTGACCCAGTACAATATAAAAAAACATCCTGCAAGCACCTTCTTTCCCTTTCCCCTGTCCCACAAGCAGTAACCAATCAAAATGTGTGATAGCACAGAATCCATGGCATTAACCAGTGATCTATAGCACAGGCTGAAATAAGACAAACATTTTACTGAATATTTAAGTTTTAAATATGTATATATAATCAAAATATCAGAAACTTATGAACATTGCTTTTTTCAAGCATTTCGATGAGTATTTTTCTCACTTGCATCAGACGAGAATTATAAAACCATAGTGTCTATAACACAGGGCGGTTCTGATGTGGTACTGTGTATATGTTACTGACATGAATTACTGTAGCAGAACTGACATGCTTCCAGTATTTTCACTTATAGCATGAGCAATGAATGGCTACCCATCTCCTTTGCCAAGCTTAGGTAGAGACAGCAGGTTAGTATTTCTGCAAATCGAAGAGAGACAAGAAACCCTGTTCAGAATGGTTTATATATTGTATATGTATTATTCCCAAACAAATGACTTGCCATTCATATCAGCACATGTAACAATCCTTTCCAGACAGCTGCAAATACCTCGGAAAGTGCAAATTGCACTAGTGCTCAGTGTTAGCTTTATGGGTGTTGCTGTGAAAAAAAAAAGTCCAGTCGGATTTATTTTAGATAAAGATACAAACAGCAGTGTGGTATGGATGTCATTCTGTATCTAACGGAGAGATATTATTTTTTATTTTATATCATCGCCTTTCCTTCCATCTGTTACAATCCCCCAAAAGCGCCAAAGAAATCTCCAGAAGAGGTCAAACACTGACGCCTAGATTTGCGAGTCCCTATTTTCCTGTTATAGGCATACATTCTATTTGTGGTGCAATCAATGCTTTTTTCCATGATATGCTGCTCATATAAACACTAATGAAATGACTTGAGATCCTCTCACCTCTTCATTAGTGGAACCTGCCATGCCACATTACATTAAATTTCATTTTGTTAGACTCAATTAGGCCCTGAGGGAGTTGCACAAAAGGAGAACTGAAGCTTAAAGGCAACAGTCTCTGAATTTCTATATGACTAACCAATGCGTTTCATGTTCGCATGAATTCAAACTTTCAATACATTTGGTCCCAGCACAAATATTAGGCACAGTGAAAGGTGTGACAGTGACAATGCAGCCATTTATAGGAACACTTGTACCTACCTGTGCATAGAAAGGCACTGTGCAAATGTGTTAGTTTGATGTACCGCTAGTTACTGTTTGCTTTGGTTCACATAAAATACCCTCTGTATGCTGCACCTATGGGTGCTCTAGCAAGCCCACATGCACATAATAAACTACATTTACAGAAAATATATTTGTACTGATTTTTATTTGCGTTGTAAATGAGCCCTGTCTAGCATGGGGTTATTTGCCTTCAGGCTAACTTTTAATATGTTATAGAATGTCCAATTTATGCAAATTTTCCATTGGGCTTTATTTTTTATCTTTTATAGTTGAATATGGTGAAGTATTTGCCTTTCTCTCCAAATTCTTTCCAGCTTTCAGGTGGGGGTCATTGTCTTTGCCCATCAGCCAATTGAATTGTGAGGCTACACTTTTATTGTTATTGAAACTTGTTTTATTACTTGTGTTTATATTCAGGACCTTGCCTTTTGATTGTCCAGTCTTTCATTCAATCCATCACCTGGTTGCTTGTTGCTAGCTGCTGAAATTCCAGACTAGAGAGCAGCTGAATAAGAAGCTAAATGATTAAAAAACAACAGCAAATAAAATTGTCTCAGAATATTCTCTGCAATTTAAAGGTGAACTGCTCCTTCAAGTATCTAAATTAGGAATATCCAAACTCCATTCATGCAAATGCTGTTAAACTACAACTTCCAGCATCCCCCCAGTCACCAGGGAATGCAGGAATTTGTTGTTCAGCAACATTTGAATAACTCTATTGCCCCTAGATGGCACTCAGTGAAAGTTTAAGAATTGTTTTTTCAATAACTCTGCTATTCTTTGTGATGGAAAAATTGCTGCAGCAGTGTCACAATTATTCCTTTGTGTTTAAAAGGACATAAAAAGATGCTTAAATCAAAGGCTCTCATGGGAATTTCTTTAGACTACAGTAAAAATACAAATGGTATCCTCCAGGGGAGTTCCAAAATGCAAGGAATACAGGGGTCATTGATTAGCATGTTGCAGCATTTATAATAGAATCAGTTTCTCATTGTAATATTACCCAAGAACTCAACTAATTTGTGGCCCTTGCTCATTGCTCTTCGGGGGAATCTCAGCAGACAGAAAAGCAAAAAATGACATTGTTTTATACGAAGTAAGGAGGTAATCCATCAAATGTAACTTTTCAAAGCTTCAAAGCAAACAAAACTGCCAACTCAGCCTTTGAAAGGAATATAAAAAAAAATATAACTTCTTTACTGATGGTGTTTAAATATCAGACATCTGCCTGGATCCATAACTGCTTATTATTTGTTTATTAATAATAAAAATTACTTAGGTGACTTATGTCCAGCTCATTCTACACCAGCTTTCCCAGGGCCCTGTGCATCACTAAGGGGCGCATTTACTTAGCTCGAGTGAAGGATTAGAAGGAAAAATACTTTGAATTTCGAAGTATTTTTTTGGCTACTTCGACCATCGAATTGGCTACTTCGACTACGACTTCGACTCGAACGATTCAAACTAAAATCTAGTCGAAGTACTGTCTCTTTAAAAAAACTTCGACCACCTACTTCGCCACCTAAAATCTACCGAGCACCAATGTTAGCCTATGGGGAAGGTCCCCATAGGCTTTCTAGGCAATTTGTGATTGAAGGAATATCGTTCGTTCGATGGATTAAAATCCTCCGAATAGTTCGATTCTAAGGATTTAATCGTTCGATCGAACGATTTTTCCTTCGATCGAACGAATTGCGGTAAATCCTTCAACTTCAATATTGGAAGTCGAAGGATTTAACTTCGATGGTCGAATATCGAGGGTTAATTAACCCTCGATATTCGACCCATAGTAAATGTGCCCCTCACAGTTGGAGAGTCACATATTGCAGTGCTTGCTCAATCTACCCGAGAAATGGGCCAAAGATGGCAGTATAAAAATTGTCCTTTCGTACTATTTTATGTACATTTGTCAAGGGAATTTACTGTACTCGGCAGAAAGTAAGGTTGGCACTAGGAATGGTGTGGTCTAAAGAGAACACACTGTAATGATAACTCAGAAACGATTTATCTTGCAATATATATGTATGCCTCATTTTAAAAACCATCAGCATCCACGTAAATTATTTCCTGCTTGCCATTAATGAGTGATTGAGACAGATATAAATCATATATGTTATCAAGGGTAAAATCCTACCAGCTATAACACAGAGCCACATAAACATACAGAAGGGCAATATTATACCACAAATCATTGTCTGGGCTGCAGTGAACAGATCAAGTGGCCAGCACTATCCAGCCGCCCTTTTGATTGGTAGCAGTGATAACAGCAAATTGCTATGGATACCCACTCAATTTCCTTTGCTTCCTTTACATGTACCTAATGGGTTTTAAAAGTGAAATATATTCTAGTCTGAAGCATATCAGGTATAGCCATGGGAAAAAAATGATGTAACATACAGTGGAATATGTTAAGAACAAGTGATGTGGGATACTAAGAAACTCTATATGGTCTCTCTCAATGCGTTTGCTTTTGTAGTTAACAAACAAGGACATGTTGTGATGGAAGGTAATGTTCCTGACAATGGAGATTTTACATTGGAACATCAAAGAGCAATGATCCCTTTGAAATGTATTACATAGAATTTAATAAGAAGATATTATGCAAGCATGATGGAAGGCTATATCCCCTGAGTCAAAAAAAAAACTGAATGAGACCTATTTTTATTTTCTCTGCACTGTTATAGCTCAGCCATCCATTAAAATGTCACTTTCTATTCTCCAGTAGAGGAGATTATGAATGTACAAAGCAATACAAGGAATTAATGTAAGTGGTTCTTTATACAAGGGGATTTGTCTTCTTTGTAATGTGAAGCAGTGTACCTGGTCAAAACGTTGTAGTGGGGTTACTTTGTGTATACTTCGATGAGTGAAGTGTGAGCTGCATAGACTAGAAGGTCAGTTGAGACAAGATGTAGATGCACAAAGTGCACATTATCATTCCAAAAGTATGGGATCTACCATTATTTTTCTAATGGTCCTCTTCTGGGTGGATTTTACATAGGAGATCTTGATGGACTGGTATGTATTAAGCCTTCAGATGCATTTGTGTAAATAAGTGATCACCTACTTGTGTTTAGAACTGGCTCAGTGTCAGTTTAAATATTTATTTATACGGGTATCTTGGAGTTATCTCAGAGGCTAGGACCTCCGACTGAGCCACACCTTGGCTTAAATGTTTTAAAAGTGCAGGAACTCAGGCAAAACACAGAGTTGCCACTGCAGCACACTCTGTTATACATGTGTAGTGGGATTTGCACCTTTTGAAATAAGAAACTGGGTTAAAAGGTTGTTCTAGGTTTCCCATGAATACACAGTGCTTAATACAGTAGGCTCCACAACCCTACAGAAAAGAGAGGCACATCCTTCATAAAAGAATATCCATTATCTAAGTAAAAGGAGGGCTCACGACAAACATATAATTGTTGAAAATATAAAAAGAGATCAATGGGGAAATTATTTATTAACAACATGGTCCCAGGAAAATACGATAGTGATAATGGGCACCACTCTAATGCATTCCTTATTACAAGTCGCTTGATATAGTAAGTGCTTTGTAATTATACAATTTATATACATTCCTCTCTGTGGTTCTTAGTGTCCCTTTGTGTCGCTTTATGTTACAGATGCACTACCTCGATGGCAAATACTCAACAGCACGGTAACATATAGTAGCCTGAGTCAGGTTCTAATTTCAGTTAAGGGAGCATAACAGATATGAACTCTTCTCCTTTATTGTATCTGGCCAAGATATACACCATCTTCTACTATTCCCTGTGCTTTGCTACACACTGTATCAGGCCCAAAATAAACACATGCTATACTTCCACCTTCTGCCCTTCCATGAGCTGGACTACAAACTTCTCACTCCCATGTTTAGGCAAGAACAGATGCCAAAAGTATCAATCCCATTGCTGAAAGTGCATATCAGATGGTAAAAGTCTAGACCTTGACAAAGACTAAATACATATGTGTATGTGTATGAACAGAACAGCCAGTGCACATATGCACAATCCAGTACAGAAATGTCAACAAACCCATATGTTATGAGGGTGATAATGATCCATTTCTGAGACCTTAATTGACTCTACAGTTTAGTGTCAATAGGAGCTGGTTTTAAAATAATCCAGGAATTAATCATTATCACATTATTGACATGGGGTGGGTTGGTCTGTCGCTCCCTGAATGGACTATGGTCAATGAATGTAGTGGTGGATATTGCACTGCCTGTTTCTGACCCTCAGGAGAATTTCAGATTCCATTGATAAACACACAGAAATGATGGATGTAGCAGAACAGAAGATTTAATGGGGAAGAACAAGTGCAGAAAGTAGATATGTAACTCAAAGAACATTATCGTTTTTTTTTTCTTATCACTCAGTTCAGTAATTCTATTGTTATATTAGCCTTCAATTGAATGCAAGAATAAAGATAGATAGCAAAAATAACAACTAACTCTGTGTGCTCAGGTATTTTTAAAAGGTTCTACCCCTTTAAAGCAAATAACACAAAAGATGGGGGGGGGGGTCAGGCAGCCCATCAGCTGTTGTCAAATACAGCTAGCAGCATATGTCCCCACCAAGTACTGGGAGTTAAAGTTCACAGAGGCTCTAGACCTCATTTCAGATGCTTGGAGTTAATGGCTTGAGAAAATCAGGACTTAATTGAAGTGTTTGAAATGGTTCCTATTTGATTAGCCATGTGCATTCATATGGGTACCAAGGGGGTCTAAATGAGAGTGGACAGACATTAAAACCATTGGCTTGTGTCGTATAGCCATCTCCAGTGTCACAGGACTTCATTCTGGCACCGCTTATCAAACCTGCTGTTTTGCCTGCCTAGCAGCGGGGAAGTAATATTTGCACTCAGCACTCATTTTCTAAGCTCTTGGCTCATTTTGTTTGCAAGGAATTGTCTTGCCCCCTGGGCACAACCTCTGCTTTGTTTGATGCTCCAGCGCCTCTTACACCTGCCGTCACTTTGCTAATTACCTGCCTTTCTAGCGGCTGCTGGTACTGGAGCTGAACTTGTGCTGAAAGCTCCTGGGCTGCTGTTAATATCAGTATATCCTACACGCCGCTCCTACAGTACCTGTTTGCTGCAAGAGATTTTAGAGGTGTGAGTTTGTCTGTGCAGCACAGCAAGGCATGTTCACACAAGAGTGCAGAAATGTGCCATGCACATACTTAACACTTCATCTTTTCTAAGAGGTGTCACCAAGGCACATAAAACAGGATATATTTATAGTGGCAATGCCTTGTATACTGTACCACTGGAAGCCAGGGATTTTCTGTTCATCCCTCTTCTATATTTGGATGCCACATGTCTAATGATGAACCAGCTTTAAATACAAGGAAACATGATTATGCAAAATGGACTATGAATTTATAATGGTCGCTATGCCTAAAGCACCAGAAAGATCATACAATGAATTCAAAGGAAATGTAGCTGTGCAAGTTTACATGTGTGCATTGGCTACAGATCTATCCAACATTGGCCATTGGTTATTACACTATATAATAATCAGCATTGCATGGTTTTGTTATTCAGCCAGGGATACTCTATAAGCAGACCTCTTTAACTCCAAGCATCCTCTGTAAGATTGTCACTAGCCAAAGGGGATTGAACATTTACGATTTTTTAAGTTTTCTCTATACAAAGAAAGAAAGGAGACACCCTCCAAATACTAAAACTTACTTTAAGGGGCCGATTCATTAACTTCGAGAGAAGGATTCGAAGGTAAAAAGCTTCGAATTTCGAAGTTTTTTTGAGCTACTTCGACCATCGAATGGGCTACTTCGACCTTCGACTACGACTATCGAAGGATTCGAAGTAAAAATCGTTTGACTATTCGACCATTCGATAGTCGAAGTACTGTCTCTTTAAAAAAAAATTCGACCCCCTAGTTCGGCAGCTAAAAGCTACCGAAGTCAATGTTAGCCTATGGGGAAGGTCCCCATAGGCTTTCCTAAGTTTTTTTGATCGAAGGATATTCCTTCGATCGTTGGATTTAAATCCTTCGAATCGTTCGATTCGAAGGATTTAATCGTTCGATCGAAGGAATAATCCTTCGATCATACGATCGCAGAATTTGCGCTAAATCCTTCGACTTCGATATTCGAAGTCGAAGGATTTCAATTCCTAGTCGAATATCGAGGGTTAATTAACCCTCGATATTCGACCCATGATGAATCGGCCCCTTAGTTTCATGAATAGCGCAGATAGTTTGATCGAACGATAAAATCCTTCGAATCTAATGATTCGAAGGATTTTAATCCAACGATCGAAGGAATATCCTTCGATCAAAAAAAGTTAGCCAAGCCTATGGGGACCTTCCCCATAGGCTAACATTGACTTCGGTAGCTTTTAGATGGCGAACTAGGGGGTCGAAGTTTTTTTAAAGAGACAGTACTTCGACTATCGAATGGTCGAATAGTCGAACGATTTTTTCTTCGAATCCTTCGATTCGAAGTCGTAGTCGAAGGTCGAAGTAGCCCATTCGATGGTCGAAGTAGCCCCAAAAAAACTTCGAAATTCGAAGTTTTTTACCTGCGAATCACTCACTCGAAGTTAGTGAATCGGCCCCTTATAGAAAAGTATTGTAATTGAACACAGAATAAAGCTTAATTGTCAGCTCGCTTGTCCTCAACATGTTTCGCGCAGTCATGCTTCATCAGGAGCAATCAGCCCTTACTTCCAAATTCCTATTTAAAGGTCAGTTAGCTCTTTAAGTGCCAATTCAATACACATTACAAATAATTACAACAAATTCATCATCCTCAATATGAACAGGATAAAATCAATGGACTAGAGGTCCAAAACTGAAGTTACACCTGTGCCCGTTAGTAAATCGGCAAAGTGCCTGAATGATAATGATGTCACGCTGGCAAATTTTTGCCAGCGTTAGTCACTTTGCCCTTTAACAAATCTGCCCAATAGACTCGATTTTATTCAAAGTTTTAAAAATTATGTTTCTCTGTAATAATAAAACAATACCTTGCACTTGGTCCAAACTGAGACAGCATGAATCCTTTAATGTTTAAATGTCCAAATTATGGAGAGATTTGTTATCTGGAAAACATCAGGTCCCGAGAATTCTGGATAACAGGTTTTATTATTACCTGTATTGCCAGTTACAACTTTAGCCAATCCATTACTTTATTTTCCATGCTTACCATCACATCAGCCTCTCATAAATATTTGTACTCTTACATTTGTTACAGCGTCTATTGCCCTTTCTTCCATCAACAGTAGTTTTGATTTGTCTAATTCTGAAAATGGGGTTTAACCCTATTTTTTAATGGTGGGGGGCCCTAGAAAGTTGATAAAATTCAGCATTCAAGCAAAGGGTAATTCAAGTACAATAATGTGCCGTAATTGCACTAACATTTTAAAACGAATACAACTTAAAGTAAGGTTTAGCACTTAGAAACAACCTAATAATAAAAAATTTATATTTCCACTTGTTTTATAAAAACAGCAAAGTGATGAAGGCAATGTTAATGTGTACAGTGATTTGTTAGTGCACTAATGCATGTGGCTAGAGCTGACATATTGCTCAGCTGTCAAAATGGTCTGTTAGGACCATTTTAGGTCTGGTTGTGAGGAGCAGATATGCTGTGGAACCACCAAACATTCTGAAACTTGACACAAACTGCTTTGAGCAAAAGGTTTAATAATGAAAGATGGAACAACAGGGACTTAATCAGAAAATATATATATATAAGGAACATAGATAAAGAACTGGCAGAAACAGGTCCAAATTCAAGCACATGGTCAGGACAGGCAGCAAGCATATATAGTCTGTGAAACAGGTGGGGTGGGCAGCAGAGAAACAGAAATTTAATAACAGGCCAAGATTCAGAAACTAGGAAGTGAAAACCAGAGGGGCACAAGAGCAGGACAGGAACACAGGACACATTGGGAAGGCTTAAAGGTAACAGTAACATCAAAAATGTAAGTGTTTTAAATGAATAAAAATATAATGTAGTGTTGCCCTGCACTGGTAAAACTGCTGTGTTTGCTTCAGAAACACTACTATTGTTTATATAAATAAGCTGCTGTGTAGCAATGGGGGCAGCCATTCAGATTTCCGCCATTGCTACTCAGCAGCTTGTTTATCTGAACTATAGTAGTGTTTGTGAAGCAAACAGATCAGTTTTACCAGTGCAGGGCAACACTACATGATATTTTCATTATTTTAAAAGACTTTCATTTTTTGGTGTTGCTTTTCCTTAAAATAACCCCTTGCTTGCGATATTGCCTGTAGCTGTAGATAGGAGAAATGACATTTAGATTTAAGAACTTGCAGGCTATAAGCACAGTGCCACCTGTGGCTATCCAGTATGCACCAGATCCCTGGGAGTTCCTGACACTTATCCCATCCTGCATTCCTAATAAACCTCAACAGAACCCCCTACTGGTGATAAATACACAGCGGTACATTTTGTCCTTCAGTAGCAAGTGTGCCTGTGCAAAGCATGATCAGAAATAAAATGAACCCTAAAGGCAATTCAGTAACTGCAGCAGGTCCAGCCTTTGGTATGTGAAAGAATGGTGGGTTGCTTCAATGTAGTAAGCATCTTCAGCATTCACCCCCCCCCCCCCCAGCCTTGTGCTCCCACATGGATTTTCTGTGAAATATTATGTCAGTGCAATATGTCCAATGAGTTTTTTCCATGTGCTTTAGCATTATATAACCATTACAGGATATACTAAAGTGTGTGTGCATTTTAAACCAAGACCTTAATCCTATGTCCAGGATTATGTTTTGTAAAACCAAACAATTTACCATTTTAATGAAAATTCACCCACTGGGGACACATTTTCAGTGAATCCTCAGTGATATCTCCATTCGCTTATATAGAAGTAACGGTACAACAGCCTCATACCCCACGACTGGTTCATTATTTTTCTTTGGACAGTCAGTCACTGATGCTTTGGTGAAAAAGATGAGGGGTTTAGGATAGTTTAGTAACATTACTGTTTATCACAGCATGGCATGAGAAGACTACGGTCTAATGTTCTAAATTTTCATTTTGGGATGTTGCCAGGTATATTGTTTATAATAATACAAATGTGCACATAATTACAGTTCTCTGCACACAGTACCTGCACGTGTTCACTGATGATTTAGAGAGAGATACATAAAGAGACAATATTTTCCTTTTAAGTGCTGATTGCTTTAGTGTCAACGATATGTTAGCACAGTAACCCTGCTAAGACCATAACTAATTCATGAAAACTTCTTACACTGGCGGTGCGCTGTCTCAGTGATTAGCACTACTGGCTGATTCTCACCTGGGCATTTCTTCCTTTGCTTGTTTGTGTTTCCTCTGGTTTCCTCCAGTAATCTAAAAACATGCAGTCATGTTACCTGGCTGTGATAGTGAAATTAGATTGTAAGCTCTGCCAGGCCAGGGAATGACTAAATTGTCTTAAATTAACACCGATATTATTCATTTTGTGTGATACATTAATTGCTGCATTAAAATGATATAAAACAACATAGGGAAGATCCATATTGCTACAGTATTATAGTAAGCAAAGGTGAAGGACCAGTCATTCTAAACACAAATGTAACTGCTTTGAGAACTGCTTTGAGAAAGGTTCCTTTGTTGGACCGAAACTTTGGATCAATAAACCTTTTTCCTTTTCTTTTGCTGTGTGAATCCTGTGAGTGCCATCACTACAGATATTCAATTGACTTTTTTGCATGTGCACCCAGGTCCTCTATCAACTCAAGGTGTGCAGCCCTTCCATGTTGTGTATATATCTACCATGTCCTGATACTAAATCTGTTACAAAGAAAGTTATAGCCCTAAGTTATTATAGACCCTGATACGCCGGGGCTCAGCGTGTGGTATGCTCCAAGCTTACAGGAGGAAGAGGAGGGCACCCCTAGGGAACCCAGAAGTTAAGTAGAGCTTGAACAGATACAGAGGTGTTGGTTTTGGAAGGGGCACTTATACTGATTAACCAAGCCTGTGTAAACTTGGGCCATTGCTTCTCTAGTTTATCTATATTCAAGACTACTTTTCCTTTAAGGACATGTGCTGTTAAACAGGTTGTTTACAGAGAAGGGAATTATGGAAATGAATCTTAATCCCTTGGTGTAAATCTGTTGCTAGTCACAGAAGAAGGAAGGTAGCGCAGTTTAGCACACAATACTCTTGAAGCCGCAATGAACAAATACTATGAGATAACGGTCTGTGAAGTAGGTCACCCAGCTCTGAAACCAACAGCACCTTGACGTGAGCACCTTCAGCCTGTCACTTTGTTCTCTGCAGTCTGAAGGGCTAAATAAGGCTTTGAGGTCTCTGCAGATTTGTAAGGTGCGCCCCAGTTTATACAGTGCACTTTTTTTTAAGGAGACCCTTGTGTGCAGTTTTAGGTGTAACACAAAGAGAGGAGAGAAAAGCACCAGTTTCATGTGGAGCAAGTGAAATTGTACTGTGTGCCCTGCCTCAGACAGATTAACGCTACATTAGCCCAACAGCGCACAGCAGGCTGAATGCACAAGAACAAAATGCATTTTTTTTTGCCAGTGGAATACAACAGGGTAGCATCATTGCTATTACAATAACACCACTTAATAGTCTTTTTCCCAGAACACAGCTACAATGCATTAACTCTAAGTATGTGGAATCAGAGTGAGCATGCAGCATAACTTTATAGATCAAACTGAAGAAAAGAGAGTTCTCTCTAGCATGTATTCCATAGGATCAATATTTACCCCTTGGGCATTTAATGTGTGAGGTATGAAGCCCCAGAATAGGTAACTCATCCATCCTAAATAGAACCATTGGCATTAAAGAGATTTTTTTTTTCCCCAGGCGCAAGTATGATTCTTCCACTGTTCATCCAAAATGCCCGCGTCACAAGGAATCAACATTCCCCAAAATGTCCAATGAGGGCACCAGAGATTTAGCACCATGTCCTCCGAGTGACACTGACAGAGTGAGAGAGAGCCCAGAGAAGTGGAAGCCCAGAGACGCTTAAAGCTTAACTGTGTGTCACGTTGCCGTAGTAACAAAATTACTAAAATGTGAGAAAGCTGGCTGATTTATATAATTTGAATAGCATGTTATTAGATTAAGGTTCTTTCTCTCTTTATTTCAAGCTGACATGAAAAATACAAGTTTGATTTCATCAAAGTTTGGCAGGTTATAGATCCTAGAGACAATACCAGCAGCCGTGTCTGCCCTTAGTTTTAATGGATAATCAGGTGTCAGGTTTGTGCAGGGAAGGGGGAGAGGGTCCCTTTTGGCACCCGGATTTGATCCACAACTTGCTATGTGTGATTCCATTCTTAACATCATGAATGAAATGAGAACTGAAAATATATGAGTGATCCTGCAAGAAGGTGTTATATTTCTGGTTTAAAATCAAAAGGCAAAGCAAACCCTGTGAGCAATAACAGTTTCTTATGGACAGTCTAAATCTCATCACTTTCTTTCCAAAGCTGATAAGAAAATGCCCTACGCCATGTGTCATATGAATTTGAAGCTCAGGTACTCACACTCTAACTTTTCCTCTCTTTTCATTTCTTTTTTACAATGTCAGTGGAGTGAAAGCTCATCTCCCCCAGGCTAATAGGTGCATTGTATAAGGATATCTTGCAAAGATGAGTAGTGCACACACAGGGTTCAGTTACAAGACACACACACACAGGGTTCAGTTACAAGAGTCCACACAATACACTCAGGTGGCAGAAGTAAGGGAACAAGATTAAGAGACAGGAAAATACAGGCAAAGTCACAGAAATAAAGGCTACCTACTGTGCTTCTGTGGAAGACTTCCTAAATCCATTGTCTTGTAGATAAGAAGGACTCTAAGTAGCTTTCTGTTAGGATGTAAATACTCCCATCATTGTCCGCTTTGCTCTGCCTCTCTGTGCTCTCAGTGAGTGCAGCACCTCGTGTGCCTGTGAGTCTGATCCCATTGATTCTCTCAGCCACTCAGGATTCATATCTACTTTCCCCTCATCTCCTGCTCGTGCCACTGCCTTGTCCAGCGCAGCAGCTGAGTGCACACGAGGGGAGAAGGGGAAGGATTATTTACACCCTTGGCAGGTTGATAACGTCAGGATATGATTAATACCATTCACTTGATGCTCAGTGACTAGAGGATTTAAAGAGAGATGTGCACACAAATGACTTGCGCTACATTCACAGGATGAGCAAAGTGAGTATTGGGAAGGTATAAAAGAGAGAGAGAGTACAGCCTTTCAGGTCTGCAGATTAGCATCACAGCTCACAATCTGAAACCAAATTTGACAGCAGATTATAAACCAATGATCCCTTTTAGCCATTCCCATTTATTATCTCTCTAAAGAGCTTATATGCATTTCCACCTCCCTATAGCTTTAGGTGTTAGACATCCATACTACCCACAGAGAGGAGATTCCATTTCTTTTCCACACAGGGCTGATTCCTATTTTCTCCTGCAGTCTGGCAAGGCAGCCTTTGTATCTGCTTTCATCCTAAACCATAGACTATCTACAAAAATCCCCTGTTGCAAAGTTTCTCCATTATTACTTCAATATAAGCACTGAAACATAATATAGCTGAATCAGTGAAGGCAAATGACATGAAATACGGATAAACTACTTGTTCTCAGGCATCACTTTTTTAAAAAATATCTAGTTTTCTAAACATTTAGGGGCATATTCACAAAGGGTCGAATATCGAGGGTTAATTAACCCTCAATATTCGACTGGGAATTAAAATCCTTCTACTTCGAATATCGAAGTCGAAGGATTTTAGCGCAAATAGTGCAATCGAACGATCGAAGGATTATTGCTTCGATCGAACGATAAAATCCTTCGAATCGAATGATTCGAAGGATTTTAATCCAACGATCGAAGGAATATCCTTTGATCAAAAAAACTTAGGAAAGCCTATGGGGACCTTCCCCATAGGCTAACATTGACTTCGGTAGGTTTTAGATAACGAACTAGGGGGTCGAAGTTTTTTCTTAAAGAGACAGTACTTCGACTATCGAATGGTCAAACGATTTTTAGTTCGAATAGTTCGATTCGAAGTCATAGTCGTAGTCGAAGGTCGTAGTAGCCCATTCGATGGTCGAAGTAGCCCAAAAAACACTTCGAAATTCGACGTTTTTTTACTTCGAATCCTTCACTCGAAGTTAGTTTATCGGCCCCTTAATGTCCTAAATATAATAATTTAATTCTAAAATATAACATTTTATGATTATCTTAATATCAAAATGTAGAATGGAGCAAAAAGGGGTATACTTGTTTATATATGTATGTGGCGCAGGCAGCACCTGCTGGTACTCCATACTTCAGAGGTGCACATTGGTGGGACATGGGCATCATTCAGGACACACTAGCCTCAACAACTGCAAGAGGCAGGTAATAAGTGTATTGAGTTGGGTTATTTGAGTAAGGTGCAGGGCACCCCTTGCATCTGCCATGTGTATAGGCACAATTGTTTTGTGCCTAGGCCACTTAGTTCTCAAGTACTTGCACCTATACCCATGGTAACCCTTACTATGTATGCATATATTAAAAGCATATGTGTGGTATGGACAACCATATTGCAGGCTTCATGTTAACTTTGGGGTCTTCTAACATAACAGCATCATCTATTTGAAACTGCATGAGGAACTTATGATGGCATTAATATACAGACTCTAGTTCAAAGTGAAATGAGCAGAGAAGGGATAGAGAAGCTACTGGTACAGTATATTCCCTAATGATGCCCAAACACAAGCAAATTTAACTTGCTGATTTTACCTATAGATATCCGACTGAAAAGGTACCACGTTGATGTGGTGCTATCCAGATGGACTTTAATAGAAGCCTACTATGGACCTACCGTTGACCTGACAATTGGATCAGCACATATTGGCTAGTTCAAAGTGTCCATATCAGGTAAAGATCCAGTCATTTAAAGCCTCATCAAATGAGCGGATCTTCAGGTGTATGGCTAATTTAAGTTAGATGCCTGTGATTAAATACCAGCGATAAAAAATGTTTTTTCTTTTTATAATTTTACATTAAATCCATTTAATCCCAGTACTCTAGAATAAAGTTAACTTGACATTCCTGTATTATACAATACTGTAAATGATTATACTTTTTTTTTTTTTTTTTTGCTTCGGACCATTTATCTGATTTACCAGTTTCAGTCACCTGACAACAACATATTAGAAATCAGTTAAGGCATAAACCATTGTTCGAGTATTCACAAGGAATTAGCATTACAATTTTATTTTCAAAATATTAATCTACATTAAAAGTTGCCTATGGGTCATGTTGATCGTTTTTCACTGATTTTGTAAGTAATTGTCACTTGAAGTTCCTAAACCTGGCTGTTTTGCCAACCTGACTGTCCCTTCTTAACCTGTCAGTTAGATTTTCTAATGCTAACGGACTATTGCTGCAGCCCCCTCCTAGAAGAGCATGGGGGGGGGTTAGAAAGGTAATGTAAAAGCATTACACAAATACTTTTATGGCAAAATTATAAATAGCATTCAAAAACAATATTATGACAAATACAAGAAAAGGTTATTTTCTGGTGTCAGTATCTCTTTAATATTGGGAGGAAAGTAGCCCAAACTTCCTTCCTCAGATGATTGGACACATTATTCCAGTGCAAATAACCTACTGTAATCAGTCGACTGGGGATAATTAATCAAGATAAAGAAGCACTGCATATTAAGTCTTTCATTGGTACCACGTTGATAGTAAAATGTTTGGGCAACCAGCCATCTGATTGGCACTGCATATTAACACTGACTATCTAGCTTTGAGCACCACATTGGTTGATGCAATCCTCTAGATAAGTCCTAGCATTACAGATTGCTACTGTACAATGCGTCCACATATATGTGTTCACATTTCCATTCACTAAATTGGATATATAGAGATTAGATACTAGTAGGGATCCAGCAGGACAGATATAAACTACAGCACATGTAGACATGAATGGATAACAATGAACGACTAACCTATCACTTCACTAACATGAATATTCTACAGCAGACAAGAAGAACAATTTAATCACAATTACTTTTTTTATATGTCCTATGTTATATGTTTATTCATGTTCAAAGGAGACATACAGTATGACTAAAAAAAACCTCCAATCTTGTTGGCAATAATGAATAATATATGGTGCTGGTTTTACTTTCAGCCAAAAATTATTATTACATTATTGGAGGACCCTATCCCTGTTTCAAATGTGGGGTGGTCGTTTCCTAATGTCCCTGCCAGAAGCATAGTAGAAGGGGTTAGCCAATCACAGCCCATCATTCACACAGGCAAAAGGCAGGTTTCAGTTCCCTATCAGGTCAGCCTAGCTGCTGATTGGCTCCTATTCTACAGTGCAGTGTGCTGAGTGCTCATCTGAACAGCCTGGGAAAGAGGCAGGAGGAAGTGGAACAGATCAGCGGGATTAGTAGAGTTTTTGCAGAAATGTTCAATAAATCAGCCCCAAACACTACTTTTTAAAGAACAATCATTCTATATTTAAAATAGTATAATGCACTGACACCTTCTTGTTTTTTACACAATCTCCTTTCAAGTATAGCATTGAGAGTGATTTAAGGAGAAAGATTCATTAGATAGCAGTATGATAAAGGGAAACATAAAATAGATATCAATTAATCCTTATCATTTGGATTCCTTTCAGTTTCCATTTTCCACTGGAATAAACCCACTTTTCTCTTGCACGAACAGATGTGTGAAACCAATTTCATTCTGTATGTTGGATAAGTACTAATGCTTTAAGCTTCTTTTCTAACCACAACTGTATATTTACCATCTGGAAAAAAATGTATATAGCTTACTAAGAGGCTTTATATCCCCATGTGAGGTGCTGGGATTTGTATTGCAAAAGTTAGAGGTTGCCCTTGCCATAACCTATAATATTCCAGCTGTTATTCACCTCTGTATTCACACTTTAATAGAGTTTATATATTGATGAAAATACTTCCAACTTTTTTTTTAGGGAAACAATCTAACAAATGACCTCATTCTGTTCATTACATGAAGAGATGTGGATTATGAGCATTCCCTTGTTATGCTATTTGTGTGGTAACCAGCAATACCCTACACTCTGTATTTTATTTGTTGTACAGGACCTAATGCAAAGCTCAGTAATTATGCCATGATGCCACATCAAGAAAACAATGGAAAATGACATCTGTGTATAAGAACTTTTCAGAAAAGTCAAATAGTACTATGTCTTCTATTGATGTACTGTCACTAATAAGTGGTAAATTTTAAGGTTCTCTTAGATTACAATTCACCGGTCCAGTTGTAGGTGTTGACCAAGATTCCATAGGGGTTATGTGCCTGTCTTCATTACAGGAGGTGCAATATTACTCCATCCATTCCTATAAGAATGACAAATGTTCATTTTAATATGCATTAGATGGGTCATTACAAAGGACCGTGATATAGACAATTACTGTGTTCCATAATTAATGTGTACAGCAGTAATGTGAGAACCTCTGTTTTCAGAGAAGGATGCATTCATTGTTTTTGCGTAGACATTGTACCGACATACAGTAAGGGATGCCTTGATTAGATATTATGTTTAGTTCTATCTGGGTCAGTTTGATGGGTAGCTAAAGATACAAGCAGATCAAATACTGAGAAGCTAATGGTTCACAAAGGAAAGTCCCATTATCCCACCCAAACACAACATTGCTCTGAGGCATTGTCTCCATTTTTTGGAGGAGGCTTTTTAGTTTGAATAAACCTTTACCTTAAAATTAAAAAACAAAGGGAGAACATAATAAAAGTTAATGGAAAAAGTGAAATTTGAATGAACTTCTCTATGCGTAAAAGTTTTTCCTTTGCGCAAACATAATATACATTATATGGCCAAAAGTATCCAGACACCTGCCTGACCAACATCTTATTCCTAAACATGGATGGATATTAATATGAAGTTGGTCCTCACATTGCTGCTGTGACAGCCTTTATTCTTCTGGAAAGGTTTTGCAATCAATGGAATATTGCTTGTGGAATTTGCCTATATTCAGCTGCAAGAGCATTAGTGAGGTTGAGCACTGATGTTGGGGATCAGGCCTGGATTGAAATTGGAATTCCAAGGTTTTTATACCAAGTGGTGACATGACATTCAACACTCCAGAGATTATGTTTCAACTGCCCCAAATATAAATGGTAGTGACTTTTACACCATGGCAGTTGTATGTTTGACTTTGATCACCTATAAAAAAAAACATGCTCCCTAGGAATACATTTTGCCTAGGGACTCCAACCCACAGAGCTGTAGTTGCTGAGCTATAAATCCCACCACATGGCATATTTCATTTCATCCCTACCATTCTGATACCACACACAAAGGATGTGACTCTCTTTTGAGTGTGTATCTCTGTCCCCAAGTGCAAAAAGACCCACAGATAAATCAGACTGACATTAGACAACATGCTGTATACTGCAACCCACTCCACTATAACAACAGCGCTGTTGTTATATCATCTATCATCATCTAAAAAGAACTGCACATCTCCTAACACTGCATTTCAGTATATGATGGCTTACACTCAATTATGCATCTGATTAATTACTGCTGTATGTATACACAGCTGTTTATATATGTCACATTATTACTGCAGGTAGTGGAGGCATGGCTGCTGCTATCCGCAAAAGTAGAGCAAGACAGATCTATGTGCATCTGACGCAGGTACCAGCTGTCATGACTATTCAGATCAAAACCCAGATGCCCATGTTTCACTTCTATGAGCTTTCAATAAAATACATGTTTCAAATATTATTATCCTTTATTTATAAATCACCAACATTCCATAGTACTTTAGAGAGAATATACATCATTTATATCAATGCCTGTCCCAGAGCGGTTTATAATCTAAGGTCCCTATCATAAACACATGCTTTAGTCAATGTCAGCAGAACCTCTGACATTCCTTTGTAGATACCTTAATGTCCATGGATTTGCTCTGGAATTGCAGGTTCTTTTAAAGATATATGTCTGAAATTGAAATGTTGTAACAAAGTACAGCTAGCTCAACAGATGTTGTGGGCATTAACATTTATGTATTTTTAAATGCAACCTAATATGCATTCCATTGCATATGCAACAAACCAAAGTTTAAGCAGAATCAGAACATTTAGAACGCATTTTAATTGTAAACGATATTCATTAAATGTATATAATGTAGCTCTGATATACAGGAATGCCATTTTCTATAGAACTCTATTTAGACAAATATTTTTATTGTTTATTGTTTTATTTATGTAATTGTTAACAATTTCCTTTTTCTCTGTGATAATAAAACACTACCTCTTACTTCATTGTAACTGCATAAATTCATAATGGTGGCAAAACAATCCTATTTGGTTTATTTAGTATTCCAGATTTTTGTAACTGTAACGCATGATAATCCATATTACAGAAGAACTTTATGGAAAACCCTAGGTCCCAAGCACTCCAGATACTAGTCCCTATAAATGTATGCTAAACTGTATATCCCTAGGGCATACTATTTTCATAAGTATGAAATATTTCAGATGCCATCTGCCCATCTAGGACTAACTCCAGTTTTCAAGAGCTTTAACAGGTTTATTTCAGGTAAGATGAGGAGAGAAAAGTTAAACCAGATGGATGGGTGAACATGCTAAGCCTTGGCAAATTATCAGTATCAGATAAAAGTTAATCAAAATATTTAAATAAGTATTGAATATAAAATCTGTATTAATGTTTATATTTTTGAGCAAGGTTAGATTTAAAGCACAAAGAGGCACCAGACTGAAATCCATTGACAAACTGCCACCTGCAAAGGCAGGGTCGGACTGGGCCGGCGGGACACCGGGAAAAACCCAGTGGGCCCTCGGCTCTTGTGGGCCCCGCCAGCCCAGATCCGCACCCAGATGCTTCGATTTACTGGCTCCTTACTGCCTTGACCACACAAAAAACATAGTGCACGTGCCTGCCTGCGCACAAGCGCACCCGCTCAGCGGCATGGCGGACCGAAGATCATAATCGCACGGTAGGGAGGGGGCATGGCTGGGGGGCCCAGGGCCCCCCAGTCTGACCCTGTGCAAAGGCACAACACACAAGTTCGATGTGAAACCAGAATAATAAAAACAAAAATCTGATTGGTTGCTATAGGTTATGGTACTTCATTAAACCCTTTTATAGTAAATAAGATCAGTCTCTAAATATGAAAATGTATTTGTAGTTGCTACTTGCAATTGGCCTAAAACACATTAGGTTTCATTGTTTTATTGAGGGCATGACAGAGTATAATAGTAAAGGTGATCTCCTCTAGCAATGAATAGTGAGACTCAGAGTCCGGCAAATGCATTATCATACTTACCAATAGGTTCAAATTAAATTTCAAATGTTTTGGTCCTCAAGTTCAAACATTATAATTCTTGCATTAACAACTGTCCTTTGACAGTGTTTTCAGCTTAATAATTGTAAGTGAAAAAAAAAATTTGTGTTAATTGTGTATTACATATATTTTTTCTCTTGCTGACCCCTATGAATGCTCATTTGAAAAAACATGATAACTGAATCTCTTTAGTCCACCTGATTTGTTTATCTATTCTATAGATTGGCAAATGTAATCACTTAAGCTACAGTTATATAAAGGAAATACTAAAGCAGAACCTAAATTACGCACCTGCACCAATAGAGGGCAGTATAAACTTGCTAGATTATACATTGCATATAACTTTTTGTTTTTTTTTTAAATATCTTTTTGCAACAATTCACTTTTATAATATACACTCAGGGGTGAATTCTCTAAGGTTCATGAAATGTCAGAAAAGTTCTGGTTTTTTTTCATTTTATCCCCAGGCAATAAGAAAGCTGAATTCAGAGCAGTTCCTATTTCTTGCTTTGGTGCAAAGGCACTGATAAAATTGTTATTGACTGCATTTCCCCTATTGTCTTCCACTGAAAATATTTATCAAGGAGAAGTAATAACAGGTCAACCCCCCCCCTTTTTTTTAAAGTGAGCACATCGAATAGTGCTTGTGCCAAACATTCTTTTTGTCTATTTTTTAATCATAAATATATCTTCTTTTTTTTTTAACTAAATAGGGCAAGCAGGGAAACTGAAGCTACTCCATGTTTAATTCTGGCAAGGTTTATAATTAGATTACCGGTGCACAGATAATTAAGAGTCCTTTATGCAGGCAAATTATCTGTGCTCTGGTTATAAAATTACCTTCGTTACAAGGATCTAAGATGGAGTAGCTTCAATGAAAATGTGGCCCCAGTGAAACGAAACACCGACCAGTAGGGTAGCAAATAAATAGATATTTAAGTAAAACATAATTTCCCCAGAATTATATGGTAATTGACAGAATTTATTATCACAAATCTGGTGGGTGAAGTTCATCGTAATATTTTATACCATATACAATGATAGACAGACTTTGTAAGACCAAAACAATGGTCAGGATGAACTCAGGTTATTCAATCAGTGATATAACTGCATATAAGCCAGGAAGAGTCCCTGAATGTACTCTAGAACCTAATGCCAGGACTACCCTAAAGGTGGCCATAGACGTAGAGATCCGCTCGTTTGGCAACTCCCCGAAATGGCAACATTGAAGTGGGCGATATCGGGCTGATCCGATCGTGGGCCCTAGGGTCCAACTATCGGATCATAATGGATCCGATAAGGGTGGTCAGATCGCGGGACCGCATAAACTAACAGATGTGGCATCGATTCGACTGGATTTTTTAACCTGCCCGACCGAGGTCTGCCCGACTTTTAAGCAGACATCGATCAAGGAAGCCTGTCAGGTGACCCCACACACCGCCCAATAAGCTGCCGACTCGGTCTGTCGCCAGCTTTTATGGGCCTGTATATGGGGGGCCTTAAGGGCAGATTTTTTGCCCGTGATTATTTAAGCACAACTTCGAGCGACAAATTTCCAGAAAGTGCGTCTCCATTGGAAGTAATTGAAATCGTTGATGGTAAAACCAACATATTGCAAAGTCGCCCGAAGTTGCCTCTGGGGGAAATTAACTACTACAAGAAGGTCCGCACTCAGGACTTATGAAAATCATAATATTTATTATAAATGACTAACGTTTCGGCTAGGTCCCTAGCCTTTCTCAAAGTAACAAACTGAACATTAAACCGCCTTAAATATACACTGTGGCGGGAACAAACGGCTGGTAAAAGTCACATGATCAGTAATTCAAATACTATTAGTAAATTCACTTTAAATACTTAAATTATCTAAAATCCATAATATAAAACCAAAACTAGACAATATATATGCCCTAGTTCATTTCAATTACAGTTAAAAACAAGACATTTGTAACCAAGACATATATATTTATGAATGGAAATATTGCTTGGATGTATTTGTTATATTTGGCTGAAGTTCACTCGTTTCAGGCTGAGATAGTAGAAATCTTTTCAAACACAATTAGATAAATCTACTGTACAATTCTCTCGGAACCAGGAAAGCCATGTGATGTAATTGTTATAATGTAATGGGACTTGGGAGGATGCTTGCCCTTCTAAAGCTGCTGCAGAGAAAAATAAGCTGCTACAGAAACGCTGCTTTAACACAGTTAAAAGTCAGAATTTAGCTTTGGAAAATACATTCTATAAGAGAAATGAATGATTCCAGAGATATAATTTAACCCAATGTCATCAGGGTGATTATCATCCAGGCAGGGGCATTTTTGGACCTTATTTCATTTATCATTTAGAGTGTAGAGGAATACAGGAGTGGATTATTATCACCCTAATGAGCTTAAATGATGGACAAAAATATGTCACTATTTAAGGTTTGAAGACCTTTATGACAGAGTTAAGCTTAAGAAAAAGACACAGTGCAGAGCTGGGCTAAAAGCTACACAATCTCCTTTTTTAATTAAGTTTTCAGCAAGCTTCAAGGTTTAGAGGTCAGATTGACAACCAATTTTTCAAAGATGAAATAAAAGGAGATTCTATGCAACTTTTCAATGTGCCATAATTAAAAATATCAGTGGTTTTGAAAATGTGTGCATGGAAATGGGATCCATTATCCAGAAACCAATTATCCAGAAAGCTCCAAAATTACAAAAAGACCCCTTATTCGGAAAAAACCCAGGTCCCAAGCATTCTGGATAACAGATCCCATACCTGTATGTAATTTCAATTGAAAGGGTCTGAAAAATTGTAGCTGAATGAGTTATCCCCCAGATCTGGCTGGCTTCCGCTACATTTTTTGAGTCAAACCCAGCTGTGCAGAGAATGGAAAAGGCAGAAAGGTACTGTTTTAGTTCACTTTCAAATAACTTTTTAATGTCTAATTAACATTCATTGGAAAGTTGCTAAAAATTGTATTTACTTTCTATTAGGGTTAGTTCACACGAGGAGATTCGTGGAGATTTTGTCGCCTGGCGACTAATCGCCTCGTCTTCTGAGCGACTATCTCCCCGAACTGCCACAGTGTGTTTTCCCATAGGCTATAATGTAAAGTAACTAATGCACACGCGGCGATGCGTTTTCCATAGTCGCCCGAAGTTGCCTCAGTGAGGCAAAACATGTTTGCTTATTGGGCAAATAAATTCGGCAGACATGGATTCATGATAAATTTCTGTGTTCTGACGTCCATGAATTAACTCGCAAAACTGCTGTAAAAATTGACTGACGTCAAAATTATTCGGACACCCATTGACTTGGTGCATTTGGACAAAATAGTCACACGTATAAAAAATTATGCTTGCCTCAAAATTATCGCACCTCAAAATTATTTTGCCACCCATTGACTTCAATGCATTTCACAAATTTTCCGGCGACGGAAACGGGACAGATTTGCCCATCACTATTTGATCTGGTCTCACCAATGATAAGTTGAACAAAAATACTTAAAAGCAAGTTTAATAAAAAATGCTTACTCCTTTATAAGGGTTTTAATGTTATTTGTTAATGTAAAAGAAGTTCTTGGCTATTTCTTTTCTGTATTCTTGGTCTGACAAGTCTCACAAGTACCCCGAGTTATCAGTCCAGATTATGGCAATGTATTGGTTCTCAACAGAACTCCAAGCAAGCTTTACAAGTCACTGTCATTATTTAGAATAAACTGCCTTTCCTCATAGCCAGAGTATATTGTGTATGGAGAAAACGAGAGACCTTGCATTTCCACTCAATGTCACTGAGCTGCAAAGAAAAGACTAGTAACTGTTACTGTTATATCACTTGGTACAATTATTTTATGTAATTTCAAGGTTAAAAAATTCAGTCAGTTCCCTAACGAACTAAACAAGGCTACAGTACAAAATCAGAGAGGATAGAGTAGCTATGATTTGGTACTTTTTATCTGCTACTTAGAGAAGGCAAAAATACACTTGGTATTAACATTCATGTATTCATTCTTTTGATTAAGCCTTCACAGTGGACACTAACGAGAGGGAGAGTCACCAAGTATAAATGTATAAATGGAAAGGAGCTTGACATATAATTTCTCTAAAAAGAAAATATGAAAACTCAGAATGAGAAATTATATGCAACATATTTTCAAGGGCAATTTATCTGAATGGGTCAAGTAAAAAAGAGTGTATTTTCATGTTACCATGTTGTCAATTGTCACACAATTAGCACGACTGTAACGGATTTATTGCTGCCGCTCCACTCTCTAGCTAAGAGGGCAGAAAATCACCCACTTTCTAGGTCCCTGATAATCAGTTACATAACAACTGTTGTGAGGAACTATAAACTGCAATACTGAATGTTTCCCAGTCCCACCAACACTTACTCCTAGGCTCCACTCTAATATCCTGTTATTTTACAACAGAGGGGACAGCATTTCAATTATTCATGTGACATCACTAAGCACCAATTTTAACTGATGACATCACTAAGCACCTTCTACATGGAGAATACTATAAACCCTATTGGCAAATTAAAAAATATATACAAAGGCATGAAATTAAAGACCTGCAGCTTTTATATAGGTCATGGAGCTCTCAAAGTAACTTTTAAAGGAGAAGGAAAGGCTAAAATTAAGTAAGCTTTATCAGAAAGGTCTATATAAATACACCAGTAAACCCTCAAGTAATGTTGCTCTGAGTCCTCTGTCAAAAGAAACACAGCATTTCTTTCCTTTTATTGTGAACACATGGGCTTCTGTATCAGACTTCCTGTTTTCAGCATAAACTTCCAGGGCAGGGCTTGAGCATGCTCAGTTTGCTCCTTTCCTCCTCCCTCCTCCCATCCCTTTTTGAATCTGAGCTCAGAGCTATAAGTGAGCAGGGAGAGACTCAGGCAGGAAGTGATGTCACACCAAGCTTACATGGCAGCTTCTATCCTAAACAAACAGAGGCAGCATCTAGAGCTGTTTACTCAGGTATGGTAAAGCATTCTGCAGAATAAATATAGCATTTTAGCTCACACTTTTGTGGCTAATCTGTTGGCAATAAACTGTCTTGGAGCTTTCCTTCTCCTTTGACATTCTCATATTTTACAACAGGGATATGTTGTTTTTCTTTTTATAATACAGGTATGGAACCTGTTATCAAGATAAACCTTGGGTTTTCTGGATACAGGGTCTTTCTGCAATTTTTTTTTTTCACAAATGTTTTTATTTGTTTTTCAATATGCATATAAGAAAAAAAAAAACAAAAAGGAAAATAAAATAAGGTAAACAGTCAAGTACAGATTCGAGTGTCATAAAGCAAGATAGACAATAATAATCTAAAATCTAGTCAAGTGATCAGGAAAAGGGGGAAATGTCTTTCTGCAATTTGGATCACCATACTTTAAGTAAAAAAAAAAAATAAAATGTTAAATAATAGTGATGGGCGAATTTGGGGCATTTCGCTTTGCCAAAAAATTAGAGAATTTCCTGCGTCTCGTTTTTTTATGGCGGCATCCTTTTTTTTTGACACCGACGAATTTTCATGGCCGCCTGGCTAATAAATTCGCCCATCACTATTAAATAACCCCAATAAAATTGTTTTGCCTCCTGCAACAATGAATTATGTATTCGTTTTTTTCTCTTTTATAATTACAGAGAAAAAGGACATATGCTTTAAAACTTTAAGTTAAAATGGAGTCTATGGGAGATGGCCTTCCTGTAATTCAAAGCTTTCTGGATAATGGGTTATCAGGTAATGGATCCCATACCTGTACACAAATATCAGTGAGTCATGAGAACCAAGTTACAAAGCTAAGCACCTATTATAGTTAATGGGATCACTAAGGGCCATTTACTGTATGAAGATATTTTACAGGACATAGATCATTCTTGTGTAATACAGGTATCCGGAAACCCATTATCCAGAAAGCTCCAAATTATGAGAGACTCCATTTTATCTGAATTATCCAACATTTTCACAATGATTTCCTTTTTCTCTGTCATAATAAAACAGTAGCTTGTACTTGATCCCAACCAAGATATAATTGATCCCTATTGGAAGCAAAACCAGCCTATTCGGTTTATTTAATGTTTACATGATTTTCTAGTAAAATTATAGAAAGATCCATTATCCAGAAAATCCCAGGTCCCAGGAATTCTGGATAACAGGTCACACACCTGTATTAATATATATTTTACAGGTCATTGGATCATTGCATTGTAACTTTATAATAGTCATATTGTTTTCCCACTGGCCTACTCTTTCATACATGTTAGTGTTTATTCTCCATTTCCTCCTCCTCATCCTTACCTTATATTTTTGCGTCTTACAGCTCAACTCCATTTTGCTCTGCAGCTTTCTACCTCTTCCTGTTACATTGGCTAACTCTCTACCCATGATGTGTTGCTGATTGTCATTATTTCATCAATTTCTTTTTAATCTTCTCTATCCACATCACTTTATTCAGTAGGCAAATAGGAGAATACAGATAGCTGAGAAGTAAGAGAGTGAGTCACTTTGATTGGCTAAATATTGATCAGATATTGACATTTACCAACAAAATGTTCCATGCCCAGCAATCTTACAGCAGACAGACATTAGCACAAGCTAATCGCCTTTGTAGATACAAGCATAGAACACCAGAAGAATCACTCATGGATAAGGCTTGTGCACAATTGGAATTGTTTGTGATTGACACAAAACAATTGAAAAGTCAGTGTTATGGGTACCTGACTGTACAACAGTTACAAGAACAAAACTTGGTCCATTGTGTACATGCTGCGGAAAGAAATTTGGAATGCTGAGTTACAGCCTCATCTTGCAGTGATTACCTAATAGAAATGTTAAATAAGGACAGTAGAAGTTCAAGGGCAGCAAAGTCCTAATTTATTTAGTACACAAGCCACTTACAAAGGGAACGTAGAGCACAGTTATCAGTAGAAATAATCTTGCTTTTATTTTCTCATAAATACATAGCACAAAAGGGCATAACCTACTGTGTGCAAAGAGATTCTCTGTGTGCTTGCCTTTGTATATATGGACTGGAGTTGCAATATTGCTTTTCTTCCCCAGTGCTGGAACAGCACTAAATATGTTGGACCAGTACGAATGATGTTGTCATTTAAGTTAATGTTCCAATTTCTCAAAGGCCAAAAGAGAGAAAATTGACAAAAAAATCGTGAACAGATACAATTATACAAACAAATTGTATATGCATATGTACACTTCACACACGAGTCATGCATATCCTATAAAATATAGCCTTAACATTGGTGCTTAGGGATGTCATGTGGTATAATTGAAGCTTAATGATGTAACTTGTGTCACATGACTCACTGACACTTGTATTTTAGAAAAACAAAACGGATGCAGTGCCTGTTGTACTACATGTGGGTATTAGCAGTCACCTCAATATAGGTCATGGGCAGAACGCCTTGGTAAATGATAATATCCCTAAATTTAAAGTAGAGGGTACATTATTCTCTATACTTAGCAAGGCGGAAGTATAGAGAATAATGTATTCTTCATTTAAGATTAGGGCTGGAACTAGGGGTAGGCAGAAAAGGCATGTGCCTTAGGCTGAAGGGCACACAAAACTTCTCCAGTAGAATATTTCAGATGATGATAATAATGTACTGCTATATTGTTCTCTGCTGCCTTTGCAGCAGTGCCATTTTTAAAGGATTTTGAGCAGATAGTATTCTCTAAAGAATATAAAATGTGTTCATAAATGGGATGGTTTCAAATATATCTAAATAAATAGAAGCTGGTGGTGAAGTTGTACCTCTGGCTAGTGAACCTCAGCTTCATGCCTTCCAGCAATCCTAATGTAACATCTGAACTGACACATAGCTTAGAATAATCCAGCGTTTAATGCGTGTCACATGGAAATCTGCTATTTCTGATGTAATACAGGTCATATTAACTGCACTAAATCACATATCTGCACAATGGACTGTTCATTAAAAAAAATGACATCAATTTGGTTCATCTTCTATAATGATCATCAGGGCTGACAGCTAGGGGTGTTAGACTAAATAATGATTTATTCATCCACACATCTCAATACACTTGCTTGTTGTTTTGCTATCTAAGAATTTGCTTGTTATGTAGACTAATACAGTATTAACTAAATCCCAGAGAGTTTACTCTTGGACTTAGCAAAATAAATGTAATCTATAAATCCATTTTAGTATGGCGGTTTCTATCTTTCCAAGGGAGTAGTTCAAACGCTTGCTTACCTTCAAATTTAACGGAAATTTTCTTGGCTTACAGCTTCTGCCCAGATGCTTTGTGTTTAGTTGCTATGCAAGGGGATTGGGATCAAGGCAGTCTCCGTGTTACCTTGTCTTAAAAATGTGATTCTTGTTTTTTTCAATTTCAGAAATTTACTGTACGGGAATTGCTTTTATTATTTGTATATTGTAACTGAGATTATAGCCCTGAAATAAATCAATTGCACAAGCAGTAGTGAAAGGAGAGAGGCAATAGATTTGCTCAGATTCCATTAACAAAAATGATACACCTGAGACTTTCTTTAAAGCACAGGGCAGCCCTGATCCATGTTCTACAGAAACTGTCAGGCTTCTTCCTTATGTTTATGGCAGTTCTCCAATAGCCATGAGACATATCATATGTGTTTTTTTTTAACCATTTATGTATACAAATTGCTGAATTTATATGCCAGTGAGACACTTACTGCATTCCATAATAATGCACAGATCACATGCACTGCATTTGTTCACCTTTATGTTAACTTTTAGGGGCCCATTCATTAAGTTCGAGTGAAGGAATAGAAGAAAAAATACTTCGAATTTCGAAGTGTTTTTTTTGGCTACTTCGACCATCGAATGGGCTACTTCGACCTTCGACTACGACTTCGAATCGAACGATTCGAACTAAAAATCGTTCAACTATTCGACCATTTGATAGTCGAAGTACTGTCTCTTTAAGAAAAAACTTCGACCCCCTAGTTCGCCACCTAAAAGCTACCGAACTCAATGTTAGCCTATGGGGAAGGATGCTGATGTAGTGATATATTTGCATGACCTTATTAGTAATGAACCAGGGACTTGTCTGCCTTTTTTTGGTGCATCACTTTTCTTGAGCTTATCAAAGCTTAGTCCATCTTAACCATGCCAAGCCTCACAATAGAAAGTTCTTTTCAATGCTTTTATCTTGGGATGTGATAAAAGATGTAATAGTCCTGAATAATAAAACAGTCTCCCTACAGTTTCATGCTTCTGTCATTTACTGCTCATTTATCTTCCATCTCCATGACAGAAAAGGGAAACTAAAGCAGCTTCATATTCCAAACATTGCAGTATTTAGTTCCATTACCTGTGTTTTTTCTTCATAGCCAGCCTTTTTATCCAAATCTAGTTTGGGAAGCATTCTACTTTTCATCATCCAAATAAAAAGACAGCTCACATTCCACAGAAGGGAAACATTGATTCAGCCATTTTATATTGTATTCTACTATTGCAGATATCACAAGAGTGGGGGCACATAGAGACAAAAATACACAGGTATTGGTTTGCTCCAAACAAGAACAACAATAATGCACAAGCACAAATAAAGCATTTTTTTGCATGTAAACAGTTGGCATGTATGAGCCGTATAGCTCTGCTCTCTGGGGAAAGTGTAATAGCTCAGCTCTGCAGCAGGTATAGTCAAGCTGTGGCTCCCCCCATGTTGCTGAACTAAAGCGTTTAGAACACTCACTTTGCCAACTGCTGATTTAGGTCTAGACTTCATGGGTGACTTGCCGTATCCATTTGCAGGTGACATATCAATTACGTTTACTCCACAACACTTTATATGAACATCAGCATGGTTGACTAACCATCCAGCGGGAGCTTGTCCATCCCTGGAGGTTTTATAGGAGAAGCTTAATGTAAAATGTAATGTGTAATTTGTTTTGCTGAGAGAAATCATCTTGGGGATACAAGTCAGTCACTGACAATGATTACTTAAAAAATAGAGTTTTGTAAGCACTTAATTGAACCCAGGATATTGTGCCACCTGCAGAGTCTGAACATCCTATGCTGCACCACTGCCTAGACCAGTGATCCTCTACCACTGGCAACATGCTGCTCACCAACCATGTGGATGTTGCCCCCAGAGCCTCAAAGCCTTATTTTTGAATTCCTGGCTTGGGAGCAAGTTTTGGTTGAATAAAAAACAGGTGTACTGGCCTACTACAGAGCCTACTGTAGGTTGCTAGTCCACATGGGGCAAACAACAGTAAATCACAGCTTATAAATGGCACCCCATGAACTTTTTTTCCTGTTTATGTTGCTATGCAACTTTTTTTTTTTTTACATTTGAATTTGGCTTATGGGTAAAAAAAAGTTTGGGGATGCCTGGCCTATCCACTGGGACCCTCTTCCCTTATCTCTATGGAAGGTTCGACTGCACAGTAAAAAAGCTCTATCACTTTTGAAAGCGTGCATCATGCTCTCCTACAAACGCAGTGATTTTGAGTATGAACTTTTGCTCTAAGTGCTCTGTGAAAGAACATGTACCATTTCTAGGGGGTGACTATTTGCCACAGTTGTCCAAGTACCACCAGCTGAAATCCAATTCCTTGCCCATGTGTTCAAAAGAACACACTAGCTACGCAGATGGTTCATTGCAGAACGGGCAGCCAAACACAAACAATGCAAGTCACACCAAAGTGTTTTAGGATAAATGTAGATTGTAGTAAGTCTACAAGAGTATTTCATAAGTCCTATATGGCTGATATACTATCAGTCAGAAGCAGCAGCACTATGTAAAATGTTTTAATGTAGGTATCACATTCCCTGCTAGTCCATGTGAAAATGGGGCAGAAAATTTTATATGCAAAGAAAGGCACTGCAATTTTACTGCCATCCAAGAAATCGTCATCAGTGATCAACACACCTTTCATTACCATCCATCAAAATTTCATTTAGCATTTCCTTCTTTGATATATATATTTATATCCTACCAGGTGCATAGCCGTTTAACTCACAGTCCAATTAGATGATAAGCAGAGTGTAGAAACATCTACAGAAATATGAATAAAATGCACGCTGGCTCACAGGATGTTACCAATGGACATTAGGTATGCTGGGGATTGTAGTTTTGTGATAGTTGGAGATGCCCAGGTTGAAGATCCTTGACCTTGACCTGCTACTACAACTACAACTACACCAGGGTCTCAGCTGCAATGCTGCAAGATAAGGAGGAGGGGTGTGCAGTTCAAAGGTGGTGCTTGAGTGCAAATTTTGGCCTGTGAAGCTGAAAATACACTACTGTTACTACCTACCTATACCTGCTAGTATTACACTACCTATAAGCATATGAAAGCATGAGAGGGAACTGCAGCGTGCTTGTTATTCAATCCATTTGTGAAGGCACCTGGTTGATAGATGCTTTACGCTTCTCTAAAGCCAGATGATGATTTCACAGTGTGCACTGTTACATATTTAATGCAAAAGACAAAACACATTTAAATAACATTAAACAAAGTATCAATGAGAGCTAGAAAACTGCCAGGCTAAACCACCTTGAGGCTAGGAAGGCAACATCAAGCCCATTTTAGATGTTAACCAATGCGCTTCCAAGAAAAGTACCAATCACTTCAGTATTTCAGAATATTCAGAACATCTTAACCATTGGTATTATAGGATCATAGTCAAAGGATTTGACTTTAAAAGCTCTTTAGAATTGAACACTTCGGGCCACTCTACTTATGCAGTAAAACGTTTTCATGAAGCATCTTATTGCCAATGGCAATTTCTGCCTGCAGAGATATAATGGATACAAGCAGAAGACATTATGCATGATAGTCTTAAATGAAGCTAGTAAAGATATACTAAACCAGTTACCTATTGAGAGCTGGGAGCTTTCACCTACAGACCACCTTCTTTTTTCCATCTGATTACTAGCCTTGCATAGTCAGTATCTTAGCCACATCTCTGATTTTGCCCAACCTAACTCACGGTAAATATGTGATCTGCCCCAAGCTAGGGTTACCAGATAGCTTGAAAATTCAGGTACATGCAATAATTAAATGCATGGTGGCAGGCTGTGCTAGGGTTGCCACCTTTCTCTGTGGGGAAATCTGGACAGGAGGAAGGGCGCTGATGTCATGAGGTGGGTTATGATGTCATGGGGCAGGGAGGTGGCATCATGGGGTGGTGTCTAGGCGACGCAACATTAATCTAGGGCAGGCAGTTTTGACCTGAGCAGCCCTTCTAAAAACTCCAGGTCAAACCAGACAAGGGGCAACCCAAGTCTATGCTGGTTGCATTTAATTCAAATTGCAATTAGTGCAGCCCTTCTAGTGGGATTTTCTAGATGTGACCCTGAATTTTCAAGTGATCTTGTAAGCCTACCCCAAGTAAATCCTCCTATTTCTCAAAGTAAAGAAAAACAAGGTCCGTGTAATACTGCTGGCTTTTGTACTTGTTTTGTAACTGAGCACCAGCACATCCTTCCAATGGTATAAAGAGATTTTATGTATAATTGCATCAAAACTACTTATTGATTTTGGAAACCTGAAAAGAAATGCTGGACAAAGTGAATGCCAGGAAATTTGCTGTTTAAGACTTTGGTGAAGTCTGATATTTGTCCCCACTGAGAGGCCAATAAATGTTCCATCTGTTCTTAAAGCAGAAGCTCTCACAGAGAAAAATAATGAGCACGGCCAGGCTCCCAAAGAGCTTGTTAACAGATAAGTCATAGCAGATAGTAATTGCTTAGCATCAGCAACCTAGAGAAGCGAAAAATAATCACCAGACACTGCCAACTGATTTAGTCATAGCTGTTTTGAGGTTTGTGTCAGTTTTACCATTTGCATGTCTATGTGATAAAGACTTGTCTAAAACATGAGGATTTGGAGATGTTATTATATGCAGTCATTACTGGTTGCAGATCTTCCTTTTTGGAGATATCCTCATCCTACATGATCGCTACCACATGCAATTGTAGGTGTCTTCTTATACATTAGAGAGAAGTTTTGTTCAAACGTTAATATGGCACTGGCAAACCGAGATTCTGTCAGCTTTTGAGATATTGTGGCCACAAGAGGCACTGTTTTATTGCAGACTGTGAAGGATATTTTATTTTGCTTTGGAAGAATAAAAATAATGGTATGTGATCACAGGGCTCTACAACTGACACAACTGCATGATGACGCAGGGGCACACAACTGAATGCCAGAGCATGTTCAGGCAGTGAATGTGCTCTCCACCTAGCAACAGATTGCAAATCTTGCACAATGCATTGCTGCTGGGAACAGTAACACCAAAACATGTTTTAAACATGCTGCTGTGTAGCCATGGGGCAGCCATTCAAGCACAGGATACACAGTAGATAACAGATAAGTTCTGAAAAATCCCACTGTACACTACAGAGCTTATCTGTTATCCAGGGAAGCTGCACCAATGAGGTGAGTTGAGAAACTCGTCTCAGGCAGCAGCGCCCCACTAGTTACCAGGGGTGGCAAAAATGCAGCTCCTGGTACAGGTATAGGATCCCTTATCCGGAAACCCGATATCCAGAAAGCTCCGAATTACGGAATGGCTGTCTCCCATAGACTCCATTTTATCCAAATAATCCAAATTTTTAAAAATGATTTCCCTTTTCTCTGTAATAATAAAACAGTCGCTTGTACTTGATCCCAACTAAGATATAATTAATCCTTATTGGAAGCAAAACCAGCCTATTGGCTTTATTTAATGTTTAAATTAATTTCTAGTAGACTAAAGGCATGGAGATCCAAATTACGGAAAGATCCGTTATACGGAAAACCCCAGCATTCTGGATAACAGGTCCCATACCTGTACTTTAAGAGACGCATTTCCAGTTTTCAAACCACAAAGAGCGTAATTATGCTCTTTGCGCTAGCATTCTAGTCCCCCCCCCGGACCACCTCCGGCATGAAAAAGGTGAGCGCAGGGGGAGGGGGCGGCAGCAACAGCAAGCTGCTTCAGGTGGAGGAGGGGCCAGGATCGCCGCTGCTGTTATCTGCTGTGTGTCCCGTGCCTTTTCTCCTTTTTTAGCTTTGAATGGCTGCCCATTCAAATAAAAGTCAATGGAAATATTATCTAACAACTTTATCTATTCTTCAAGTTCATTAAAACATTCAAGTTGTTTAGCCTTATTAGACTCAATGGAACAATGTGATTTTCACTGGTGTGCAAGCGCGTAGGAATAATCTTTTGTTTTTCTTAAATAAGCTAGCTTTCAAGAAAAAGGTTGCACACGTTTTGTCAATTTTCTCCTCTCACAAATTGACAAATAGGCGCGCAAAGATGGACCCTGATCAGTCTGCTTTCCCTTGACAGCAAAAATAAAAATGTACATAATTGTAACCTTCCACAGATCTCCACTAGCAAAACTGGATAACTGTTCTGGTATGACTCAACCCTGTGTAACCAAATGCCCTAGTTGGATCAATTTCTCATTTTAGCTGTCATCTAATCAAATGGGTTGCTATACATTGTTCATATTTTATATAGACTTAGGTATAAGTAACTGCTACCTATATCTGTCTAAGCTCCTATAGGAACATAATAAGCAACGTAACCCAAAGAAGACAATAAAACCTATTTCCAGCTTAAGGTAGCAGCGACCTCCCTGTGTGAGCCTTATCTTTAACAAAGTGCACTATGTTCATTTTATAAGGTTTATCAGGAAACCTTCACAAATGAGTGTATAACTACAAATATTGATAATTCTTTGCAATAGTGATGGCTGCCAAAACCTACAGATGACTAATAAAGTTAAAAAGCCACAAATAAAAATAAACAAATGTCAAAGGTGTTTTTTGTGTGTAACAGAATAAATCTAGAAATTGCACCTCCGAGCTCCTAACACTAGCTGATGTGGCAAAACATAACAACGGTACAATACAATTATTACATTATTAGGCGAGAGATTTCCCAGAATTCACAGTGACAAAGCTTCAGGCAATCTACCTGTCGGAGGGTTATGAATGGTTATTCTTGTAAGGCATAGCTGAAGCAGAACTGTCATCATTATTCCCACTTCTGGGGTGAAGGCTGCTCCATATACTATTAGAACTTTACTATCTATAAAAATAAATGGCTTTTCTCTTCTGAGAAAGATGAACTAATACAGAAAGTAGGATTCATTTGCCACATCAAAGCCTGCAACATAACACAAAGCTTTCATGTAATGAAAGACATGTTTCTCTTTCAGTACCTACTGCCTAAGCTAGATAGTCTGTAAGTGGCCAACACTAACACTCAAGGCAATGACAGCGAAGGCTAATCAGTCATATCAGCTTCTGGAGTACTCTTGGAGTGCAGTATAGTAGAAGCTGCAGTGTCAATGGATAAAGTTACTGAATAATGGCAGTAACATTATAACATAGTAGATGAAGTTGAAAAAAAGATTCAGGTTCATCAAGCTCTGCCATTATTTCTAAGTGAGCCTGCCTAGCTGCTAGTTGTCCCAAAGGAAGGCGAAAAATCCCATCTGCTGTCTCCAATTTTCCGCAGAGGGGAAGAAATTGCTTCCAGACTCCAAGACAGCATTTAGACCAGTTCCAGCATCAACTTTGTGCTATGAGCAATTTTCAGCAACCCTGTATTTTTTCATTTTCTAAAAAGCGAAACCCTTCTCGAGTCTGATGGAATAAAGCATCAGTGGGTTAATTGTATAGTCCCCTTGTATATTTATACAAAGTTATCACATTTCCCCTTAAGGGCCTCCAGCATGAATAATCCCAGCTTGGCCAACCTTTCCACATAACTTCCATATATTTTATCAACTTAGTTGCCCTTCTTTAGATACAGGTATGGGACCTGTTATCTAGAATGCTCGGGACCTGGGGTTTTCTGGATAACAGGTCATTCTGTAATTTGGATCTTCATAACTTAAGTCTACTAGAAAATCAAGTAAACATTAAATAAACCCAATAGTCTGGTTTTGCTTCTACAGTATAGGCTACATTATATCTTAATTTGGATCAAGATACTGTTTAATTATAACAGAAAAAAAGGATAATTTTAAAACATTTGGATTATTTGGAAATAATGGAGTCTATGGGAGATGGCCTTTCTGTAATTTGGAGCTTCCTGGAAAATGAATCCCATACCTGTTTCATTTTAAAGCTCTGGACATCAAAACTGCACATAATAGTATAGATGGAGTTTTACCAGTGCTTTGTAAAATTTTGAGTTTATATAGAAAGATCCCTCGACCATTGCATTATTATTTATTTTTAAAGAGGCTGGGGAAATACTTGATTTAGCCTTTCCTTGTCCTCTAATGAATACAATAAGCAAGCTTTAAGTATAGACCTTCCTATCCTATCCTTCCCTCGTATGATATCCATACATTTAGCCCGAAAATAGTTTGCACTAATAAACCCCTTTGAAAAGCAGCCCAAGGGCACTCCATATTGCTAAGAAAATGTAAATTTAATAGGATTCTTCACCTTCAAATTAAAATGTATTATGATGTAGAGAGTGAAATGCTGAGACATTCTGCAATCAGTTTTCATTTTTCATTATTAGTGATGGGCGAATTTATTTGCGAAACCGCTGTGAAAATTCACTGCCGTCAAAACAAAATGGACGGCGGCGTCCGGTTTTTTGTACACCGGTGCATATTCGCCAGCGAATTTGCGCCGGCGTCATAAACAAAACGCCAGTACCGTTTCAGAAATTTTTGGCTGTTTCGCAAATTTTGCGGGAAATTTGCAAATTTTTCGGGAAGTGAAACGCCCCAAATTCGCCCATCACTATTTATTATTTGTGGTTTTTGAGTTATTTAACTTTTTATCCATCAGCTCTCCAGTCTGCAATTTCAAGCAATCTAGTTGCTATGGTCCAAATTACCCTATCAACAATGCATTAATTTGAATAAGAGACTGGAATATGAATACGAGAGGCCTGAATAGAAAGATGAGTAATAAAAAGTATCAATAACGATACATTTGTAGCCTTAGATGGGGTCAGCGACCCCCATTTGAAAACTGAAAAGAGTCAAAAGAAGAAGAAGGCAAAGTATTAAAAAACTATAAAAATAAATTTTGAAAAGTTGCTTACAATTAGCCATTCTATAACATACTAACTTAAATGTTAACTTAAAGGTGAACCACCTCTTTAATATTCTTAGTAACAACCTGTGAAAAGGAAAAGAGAGAAATGTATTGAGGAATCAGTTCTTTTAAATATGTCCCATTTTTCTTTTTGAAATACATGTTTCATAAGTTACTATTTGGGCCCAGGGTTCTATATTTGTGAAACCCCATTATCTCTGGAGGTTTTACATATTCACATATTCAGGGCAGTGGTGCATCCGGACATGCAAATATCCTCACTGAAGCATAGAAAATTGGGTGTAAACTCAATTATCATATTCCATCACAGGATTGTCAACATCATTATATTCCTGGACCTACATGGAGTACGTCTTGTGCACGTGTGGAGATAAGTGCCCCCTGGAAACCAGCACAGATGTGATTCCAAAACAGATGCATCACACATTTCAATTAAACATCATATCTCCAGTTTCTAAAATCCATTTGTAATGGGTGACCGCTGTACTGTAGAAAAAAATATTTTTTTAGCTTTGTGGAAAAAAAGGAAAATGACATTTTGGGAGATGTTTACCACTGGGGATTTTAAAAATTATTTAACAAATATAAAAGCAATGCTAATTACAAATGAGCTAAAGTTTGCGGTGGATTACATGTCTCCTAAACATGAACAGCAAACGTGAACTGAGCAGATGGATAGCTAAAGAGATTTGCTGATTAGATGTGGCATTATGGCAGACCATGCAGCCCGCTTCTCTCCAGCTGTGGTTTAACAACTGCCTTGCCATGGGTGAGGGTTTATTGTGTGCACAGAACACCCTCTTTCTGCCTAGCTGCATTTATCAGCGGAATATACCAGTTTGTTCATCTTTGCTCAAAGACTCTGCTTCACCAGAATAGAAAAGGCCATCTAGTTATCAGAAATATGTGAGCTTGCCATTATTGTCTATACAACACGGCGGCTGACCCAAGCCAATTCTATGAATAAGGAAGCTGAAGTTTGTATGTTAATATAGAAGCAAATACTTGTGTGCAGGTTATATATATATATATACATATCACTGTTTCTTTAGCTGCTTGTCTCCCATAGATTTCATTTCGATAACAGCGTCTGTCCTGACTGCAGCCACTGAATTTACATTTTCATTTATCTACAGTATGTGGTTCTGCATGTTGCCAGATCAAACAAGTCAAGCAGCTTCTGTATCACAAATATACTCGCATTTCGTCTTTGCATAATTGTTCCCAGTACAGGTATGGGATCGGTTATCTGGAACCCCATTATCCAGCCATCTTCCATAGACTCTATTCTAAGAACATAATTCTAATTTGTAAAAATGATTTCCTTTTTCTCTGTAGTAATAAAACTGTACCTTGTACTTGAGGGTAATTAAACTGCATGAATCCATATTGGTGGCAAACTAATCTTATTGGGGTTTTTCAATGCTTAAAAGCTTTTTTTTTTAACCTAAGAAATGGAGAACCAAAATGCAGAAAAATCCCTTATTTGGAAAACCTCAGATGCCAAGCATTCCAGTGAATAGATTTTGCGCAGTTTTGCTTCGCCCAAAAATTTGCGAATTTCGCAAAACATCGAAAAATTCGCGAAACGGCGCCGGCGTCTCATTTTTGACGCCAGCGCCCGTGTTTTTGACGCCGGCGTCCTTTTTTTTGGAAAAAATTTTTGACGCCGGCGAATTTTCGCGGGCATTTCGCGAATTTATTCGCTGGCGGCGAATCACGCAAATTCGCAGCGAAATTCGCGCCTGGCGAATAAATTCGCCCATAACTAATATTTAAGGCTAAAATGATGGTCATGCTTTCCATAGGCTATGAAATCAGTGCCTACACTTGGTTTTGCTCCTCGTTTTTACACTTTGCACATAGTAAATTACCCCCATTACACAGATATCCCTTATCTGGATGATAGATCCCATACCTGTAATATTCCACTACTGTATTTTTAGCTTTGGGATTTTGCACTGGCAGCTTTTGTTTTCAAAAAGGTATCACATCTCATTGCCTGTTTAATGAAAGCAGTCACCAGGTGCCTGATATACACCTTTAACAGCTGATAATGACATTAAAAGGCTCTAATCAGGGATCTCGGAAGCGTAATTGAAGGATCTTAATCTGCTGCTGACATGTACTCGAATTAGGAAACCCACATTGGGGAATGAATAATATAAACAGCATTTAAATGAACATTTCTGCAGTAAGAGGAGTGCTAGCCACTCAGCAGCAATACTGCTACAGGTATGGGATCCGTTATGCAGAAACCAGTTATCCAGAAAGGAAGGCCATCTTCCATAGATAAATTATTTCCTTTTTCCCTTTAATAAGAACACAGTTGAGGCTCATTTATAAACACTGGGCAAATTTGCACCAGGGCAGTTACCCATAGCAACCAATCAGTGATTAGCTTTTTACGGTCAGCTGTAGGGTGAACACTAAAAGCAATCATCTGATTGGTTGCTATGGGTAACTGCCCAGGTGCAAATTTGCCCAGTGTTTATAAATGAGCCTCAACTGAGGCTCATTTATAAACACTGGGCAAATTTGCACCTGGGCAGTTACCCATAGCAACCAATCAGATGATTGCTTTTAGTGTTCACCCTACAGCTGACCGTAAAAAGCTAATCACTGATTGGTTGCTATGGGTAACTGCCCTGGTGCAAATTTGCCCAGTGTTTATAAATGAGCCCCAATTTGTACTTGGTCCCAACTAAGATATCATTAATCCTTATTGTAGGCAAAACAATCCTATTAGAATTATTTAATGCTTAACAGATTTTTAGTAGCTTTAAGGTATGGAGATCAAAATAACAGAAAGATCCCTTACCTGGAAAAGCCTCAAGTCCCAAGCATTCAGCATAACAGGCCCTATACCTGTACAACAATACTACAGATATGGGACCTGTTATGCAGAATGCTCGTGACCTGGGGTTTTCGGGATAACGGATCTTTCTGTAATTTGGGTCTCCATGCCTTAAGTATACTAGAAATTAATTTAAACATTAAATAAACCCAATAGGCTTGCTTCCAATAAGGATGAATTATATCTTAGTTGGGATCAAGTACAAGCTACTGTTTTATTATTACAGAGAAAAAGGAAAGAATTTTTAACAATTTGGATTATTTGGATAAAATGGAGTCTATGGGAGAGGGATAAGGGATCCTATACGTGTACAGGATATCTGTTACAGTTACAATTACTTTACGGAATAAATATTTTATGATTATATAGAACTGGTGACTCTGCCAGTCTCTACACTGACTTCTGTCACCTTTCAGGATAAAATTAAAAGGAATGATTTATTTTTTCATCTTCACATACTCACATCCAAGATTTTGCTAGGGCGACACCTCTCCTCTGGAATTCCCTCCCACGTTCCATCTGACATTTCTCTCAATATCTATGCCTATAAAGAATCTCAACACATGTCTTTACAGAAGTGTCACCACATCTAGTCTAGCATTCCTTCAGTATACATTATATACACTATACACCTGCTAAGTGCAATGCTCAAAGCCATTGCTCCCACCTCTCAGATTGTAAGCTCTATTGTGCAGGGCCCTCTTGCCGTATTTATCAGCTGTAATTTTGTATGTAACCTGTTTATTCAATGTATACAAGTGCGGGAAGAACATGCTAGCTCTTTATAAATATAATAATGTAGCGCTATAGTAAACTGACTTGCGCTAGGGCAGTTTTAGCTACTTTCCTTGGTGGGCTGAGACCACAGATGAGCTCTCTTTCTCAGGGGTAAGCCCTCGCAACGGTGTGGAGGCAAGGGTGTAGTGCAACTGTAACCTGGTGCAATAGCACAATGATGGGCGCCAGTAGTTCTTTAACAGTTGAACAAAGAACAGTATTTATTGAACAATAGCACATAGATCATTTAGCACATTGATCCACAATGGAGTATAGCACATACACAGCAGCATAAAGGAAGCATATACTCACAGCACGTATAGGCTGAATCCCCACAGGCTAGGGAATATACAGCAGAGAGTAAATTGACAGCATGTGATGGGTATTGCCCGGTTTTCAGGATATCTTCCAGTGGCAGACTAGGGGAACTCCTGACATCCCTATCTCAACACTTGGTTCCCTACTCTGGGTCAGTAATACCCTGGGATCTTAATCCCTCTAATCTCCTCGGCGGAGCCTTGAGCTGCTCAACTAAATAACCTCTCTATCACTCCTAGAGTGATCTATAAAACGAGTATAGCTATCTAATTACTAGGGCCAAGGCGCCTAGGGTCAGCACTACCCATTCCCGTCCAGCCTGTTTGGTTGGGCTAAAGCAATGGACCCAGACCTCATGGTTCCTAAACCTTTTATACTCTGACACAGTGCCATCTGGTGTACACTGTGTGAACTGCAGGGGTTACATAAGCACAAGGTCCCCATAAGGACCCACTGAGGTGTCCATATTACTTGGGATGCGCCTGTCTGTAAAGTGTAAGGGTGTCTATGATTTTTACATCCCTACAATAATAATTTCCATGTTTATTTTTTCTAGTTTTATCGAATATATTTTAGAGGGATAAACATTTATAAGTAAAAATGATTCTTATTGGGAAAAGGCATATTGTGAAATTCACAGATAACGTGTGAAAGTTTCCTTTGTGGGCTAGAACTTATCATGTATGATGCTGACTGCAGTCACAAGTTCTCCCAGGTTGCCAAGCAACTGCAAATTCAGTTTGATGCTTACCTGAGAGAAAACCTCAATGCATTAAAATGGGGGAATAATCATTTCCCTTAAAAGTTCCACTGGGCAGAGATTTAAATGGCTGCAGCTTCCAGTATCTCCCCGCTAATGAGTTTTGGTTCTAATAAAGTCAGAGATACCCGGCTGAAAGTTACTGGCTTTGCAGTTTCTTTTTATAACTACAGACTGGATTTTCTTGTGTAATTCTGATACTTATTTCCCTATTCTAACACATTTCACATTATCACATGATGCTCTACAAATCTCACTTTCTCCTATGTCTTCTTAATCCTCAAAACAAACATATAAATACAGGTACTGGATCCATTATCTGGAAACCTGTTATCTAAATTACGGAAAGGCCGCCTACCATAGACTCCGTTTTATCCAAATAATCCAAATCTTTAAAAATGATTTCCTTTGTCTCTGCAATAATAAAAAAATGTATATTCATATTGGAGGCAAAACCAGCCTATTGGGTTTATTTAATGTTTACATGATTTTCTTGTAGACTTAAGGTATGAAGATCCAAATTACAGAAAGATTTGTTTTTTGGAAAACCCCAGGTCCTGAGCATTCTGGATAACAAGTCCCATACCTGTATATATATTGTACTTTTATGTCACATTATTATTAAAACAAGTTAAATTAGAAAATATAGCCCCTTGCCTTACAGAACAGTAATAACTATTTCTTTCCAGGGTCACAATAATGATTGATAGGTTCTGGTACAATTGAACCCCCAGCACAGCCCAGCTATCTGAGGGGCTATAAGGGAAAATACCTTATCTGTAGTAGTGGTTTTATTACTGTTATCCAATATTAGCACCTATTAGCAGAAATTCAGGGCTTCGCCTTCAGAAATCAATAATGTCCACCTGAAATTTTATTTGCCAGCTAAATTTGCAATCTGTACAGATGCCACCGGCAAGTTCTTTTGTTTACCTATGTTATTGCAATATCACAAAGAGTAGAAAAGTATTTACCTGATACATGATACAGTGAAATGCCATTTGGGTATTTAAATGTCAGGTCACTGCTCAAAGAAAGTGTATTTACCTTCTGAAAAGAGTAGGAAAGAAATAAGGTAAAGGGAATTAGATGTAAATGCCGAGTCTTGAGGATTACCCGAATTAAAGGGTTAAAGGGGGTGAAAGTGTTATGAAAATGGACTAGCGTACGCCACCGTCTTTACAGTTTTTAAAAAATAACTTTAGCACATATACAAGGTCAATATTTCCTCTAACATATATCTTTATAGAGGATGCACAGTGATGTCATCATTTGTAATCAGCATTAATAAAGTGCCCTCCTACTGTAAACTATAAGGATACTGGGAAAATAGAAGCAATCAGTCTTTATATAGTCAAGGAATTAATTGATGTCTTTTAACATACTAAGAGGGTAATTTACTAAAATCCAAATTTATCTCATTATTTAAATTAAAAAAAAAACCATGACCAAACTCCCATACCCGATTTTACCTTATTTATTATTAAAAAAAAAGCTTGGTTTGGGTAAAAACTCGATATAATTGAGAGAAAATCTGAATTATACATACATTTTTGGAGTTTTTCCCGAATCGCTTGATTTTTTCAGGCATTTTCCCAAAAAGTCAGAATTTTTCGTATTTTTGTACAAAGTCCAAAATAGTAGAATTTCCTTGCTAATTCCAATGCAGACCACAGAAACTTCAAAATAGGATAGGGACCTCTGACATTGACTTATACACAACCTCAGCAGGTGTGAGATGGCAGATTTTTGGATAATGCCTTTTGGATTCGGATTTCTGGCTTTTTGAAAGCTGATAAAATATCCCCATAGTCTATAAAGTATTTCCTACTGTTCTCAGTTTTATTTACTGTCCCATTGATCTAACTCTAGTGACATCAGCTCATAGCTCTTGACTGCTAAGTCTTTTCTGGACACTTGATAGAGGATTATAAAATCATAGGTGGAAAGGCTTGAGCTGCAAGCTGAGTTTTTCTTAAAAGCTTAAGGGATCAAAACAAACAATCATGTGCAAGTAAAATGATATATGAAGGTATAGTGTCCCTTTAAGGATGAGAACATGCTGGTTGAGGTGACCAATCTTATATACAGGTTCCAACTGAAAATCCAGGACATGCTTGCACATATTTCTAGTCTCCCTATGGGTAAGTGATAGTTGGAGCATGAGACATGCAAGGCTGAGCTGATATTACTGTATACTCATTACAAAAAAACTTGGATGTTTTTACAAGACCGCAAGATACATTTTCTTGAGTGTGTATGCCACCTGAGAACCTGGTGCACCTACTTTCCTAAGTATACTTGCTGAGTTTACCTCCAGATTATATCATTCCATGCACACACAACACAGATTTTTTTGCATTATAGTTCAGGGATATCACACCAATAAAGTGTCCGAGTGTCCATTTCCAACTAAGTCATTTGACAGCTTATGTAATGAAGTGCACTAACTTTGCCCAGGAGCAGTAACCCATAGCAACCAATCAGCAGTTAGCATTTACTGGTCACCTGTTTAAAAGCAAACATCTTATTGGTTGCTACGGGTTACTGCTCCTGGGCAAACTTAATGGGTTTTATTTCATATGGGGGTAAGTTTTATCATCTCCTCTAATAATTCCACCTTTGCTTTGCTGCCTTCAGAAGTTGTTGCTACAAAGGTCACCAAGGAACTACTTAGCTCCACTTAATGTCTTCCAATAAAGTAAGTTATTTTTCACAATTTACATGAAACATCAATATGCAACCTTGTGCTGTCTGTGCCATTGAACAGAAATATTTAATTTGCCTTTGCCTCTTTGAATATAAACTAGCTCCGTATAAATTACAGTAGCTGAAGTACAGAGCTCCTGTCATAAATTATAACAGCCTATATCGACATTTAATAGCTGCAGTTCAGGATTCAACAAACACAGAAAGCAGAGATCACAATAAGTCTGTTGACAAGCTTTGTATGTAAGTTTATTACATTACACACAAGGTAATATTCAATTCTTAAACTAACTGCAGTTTTATTTTTTATTAATTTCCCTTAATAACGAAATTAATGCTCAGATACCAGAGGACCAGACAGAAGGGTGGCTATAGCAGCATAGGGGTTTTTAACCACATTCTCAAAGGTTGATATTGAAACATATACATTTTAATATAATTTGTGTTTATACCTTGGTCAGATAAGGGGTCTTTCTGTAATTTTTATCTCCATATCTTAAGTCTACTTAAAAATAATTTAAACATTAATTAAACCCAGTAGGATTGTTTTGCACCCAATAAGGATTAATTATATCTTAGTTTGGATCAAGTACAAGGTACTGTTTTATTATTAGAGAATAAAAAAAAATATTTTTAAACAATTTTGAATTATTTGATTAAAATGGAATCTATAGGTATAGGTAATTTGGAGCTTTATGGATAACAGGTGTCCGGATAACCAATCCCATACCTGTAGTATCCCGTGTGATTGCACAGATCAAACACCCCAAAGGCTTGCCATGTAACGTTTAATGTATGTAATAAAGCTCATCACTGGGAAACCAGTTAATCTGTGATAAAATACCCAAGTTCAAGTAGGTCTTTTATCTGCAAAATAATACTCTAAAAGTGCAAAATAATAATCTAAATAATTAAATCTAACTTGCAAAATAATAATGATATATAATATTAATAATTGTCTAATAAAATGATGATACATTGTAAAATTATAATTTTCTTTCTTAAATTTGCAAATTGTATTCATCTTGGAATTTTTAATGCATAATCTGGCAGTTGCAACATCTTCTAACTAGTTTATGCAGACCAGGCGCTGAGTTCTCCCTCGAGCTTCACTGCAGGTTCATCTAATTTAAGGTGGACATTACAGCGTTGATCTGAGCAGTGGTAATTATCTAACGGCACTGGATAGGCTGCCTGCACGTTTAAGTAGAAATTATGCTTTTAGCGTTCTCTGGCATATTATATTTTTAGCTGCACTCGGCAATGTGTCATTATCTGATTATTATGAACAGCTTGTGTCATAATCAGTATGCCTCCCATGGGTGGAAAGTTTAACACCCACCTGCTGAGTTTCAGAGGTTCTCTCCAAAGGTGAAAGCTCAGAAATAATAATCAATAAATTGCGTTTGTTAACCCAATGCTTCATATAATCTAGGCATCTGATCTTCAAAGATAAATAAAACATTCTTGTTTTCTTATTTATCCCGATGATTTTTTAATCATCATCCTTTATTTATGAAACAATAACATATTCTGCAGTAGTATACACTGGAGAACAGCCCATTAGAAAACCGCAGCATTATACAATGGAATAATAATAGAATTTAAAAAAAAAAAAAACAGAACTGACTCAAGCCGCGCTGTTCAGCAGCTTACAAGATTTGTTTAATGATAACAGTCGATCACTGTAATTACTGATCTCACAAATTGTACATCCATGCAAGTACTGCAATGGAAACTGCATAACAACAGTATGAAAGTCACCCTTTTGACCCTGGCCTATATATTGTAGGGCATGGAGGAGAGAGTACAGTGAGGGAATATGAAAAATGTATGATGTGGCAATGCTTTCTGCATCTCAGTTCCCTGAGGCTAGGCCCAGTTTCACTTTACTCGTCCAATTTCTTCCCTTCCCGGATATACATGAATGACGCATGTGGGGGGGGGTTACAGAATTGTCTCCTGCATACCACAGTTTCTAATATCTAGCTGGCTTATAGAGCAATAAAAGCCATGGATGCAGCTCTTGCAGTTTCATCCATGCTTCATAGTGATCACAAGGGGTTTGAGTTACCTTTGAGTTAACGTCAAGTATGATGTAGAAAGTGATACTCTAAGACAATTTGCAATTTTTAAAAAAAAAATTTCATTGTTTGTGTTTTTTGACCTATTAAAGGAGAACGCCACACCGGTAAATGCCCCTTACTCTTTACTTATCCCACGTTGCAGATTCTGTGCAGCGGAGTTCACTCGCGGTGTCTTCTTCTCTTAGATAATCTTTGGGTCTTCTTCCGGCGCTTCAGGATTGCTCCAACTGCGCATGCGCTGTTACACCGCTCTCTTCCGAAAGGTTACCGAAGAGAAGAAGATGGTGCCTGTGAACTTCACTGCACAGAACCTGCCCGATGGTAGGGGCGTTTACCGGGGGTAACACCTAGGCTGGGGGGGAGCAGGGAGGGGGGTCTGTGTACGGTAGGGGGTAGGTGTTTTTATAATTAAGGGTTTGATTCTCCTTTAAGCTTTTTATTCAGCAGCTCTCTGTTTTGCAATTTCAGCAATTGGGTTGCTAGGGTTTCGATTGCTCTAGCAACCATGCATTGATTTGAATAAATAACTGGGATACGAATAGGAGAGGCCTCAATCGAATGATGATGAGTAATAAAAAGTAGCAGTAACTATACATTTATAGCCCTACAGAGCATTTATTTTTAGATGTGGTTGGTGAACCCTTTTTGAAAGCTGGAAGGAGTCAGAAGAAGAAGGCAAATAATTAAAAAACTATAAAAATAAATAAATACAGAAGACCAGTTGAAAAGTTGCTTAGAATTGGTCATTTTATAACATACTGAAAGCTAACTTAAAGGTAAACCCTTTAAGCACACTGTACATAATGCTCTATGGGGGGAATGTATTATTGGTTGCTAACACAAAAAAGGTTCACAATTTGTTTGCAATACGAATAAATGTTCGTAAAATTAATGATTTTGCCTTTGCAAACATTTTGCCCCTCACCCGACAGTAGGATAGTGATTGCAAATGTTGTCATTTGTGCCAGTATGCAGTGTATGTAATATAACTTCTTAATGAAAAAGTTAAGTTTATGTCACCATCAAGCAGGTGTTAAAGGTTGGCTATGCGCAATTAAGATTTGCACTGTAATAAAAGCCTAATGAAGAATATTACATTGTGACATATGAAGTTTTATTCGCAAATTTGTTCTCGTTGCAAATTTTATTACATTTCCCCCTAAGTCTTCTTAAAGCTTGCCTCTTTCAGTGTCTGGATAAGTGAATCCAGAAGTGAATCCAGAGTTGGAATGGTCTAATGGCTGTTGGTCTCCTCCAGGAAATACCCAAGAGTGTTAACACTCTATCTTAATGTCCTGTTCAAATCCCACCCAATCAGTTGACTGTCCAATTCCTCAGTCATTTTTTTAAACCCGAAAAAGTATAACATTCATGAGTTCATAAGAATATAGCTCACCATATTGGTTTAAATGGAAAGTCACAGCCACCAACATATGGACTTATTGAAAACACAATGGAAGAGACAAGCTAGACACCTTCTTGGTATCAATAAATCCATTTGTGTCTGCACAACCAGCATGCTCAGATCACTTTCCACTACAAGCAGATCTTCCATGCAGCTTCATTAGGGAAATAAGGTAATAAGCAATAAAACTAGCATTATGTGGTTGTTAGAGTAAATTATAGCTGCCATTTCAACGTTAATGTTCAGCAAATTGGGTGTTGTCACAGACATGAGCTGAATCTGATTGGCTTGTGAAATGTCACGGTATGAAAAAGCATAGCCTTGGATCCTTAACTGAGATACTGTTCACATAATATGACACATACGCTCTCTCTCTATGACGTGGGACACAAAACAATATTAACATGTCAAGCTGTACAGGATCCTGCTCCTAAAGTGGGATTTATTGTGGTCAGAAGCCTTTGATGAAATGGGTAAAATATCTGCTAACTCTGTGTTCCATATCATTTTTCTAATGAAACAGGTTAGTGAATAAGATTGTTTATACTGACTCATCCAGTTCAGAGTCCATACCATCCCCCAAGTCAAGAGTTTACATGCACTAGTGTTATAGCTCCTCTGGCTCCCTAAGTATCAGATATAAACACAGAAGAGTGGGGAAATTATATTAAGGGGGTTATTCACTAAAATTCGAATGCATCTCATTATCGTATCATAAAAACCACGACCAAACTCACATGCCCAATTTAACCTTATTTATTAATAAAGAATTGAATTGATCAGGAAAACTCGAAAACCTAAAATTTTTCGGATTATCAGGCTAAACCCAGCGCAAACCACGATTACTTTCAATTGGTATAGGGGCATCTCCCATTGACCTATACAACCTTGACAGGTCTGAGATCGCAGATTTTCGGATTCAGGTTTTTTGCAGCGTCTGAGTATAATACATTTTGAAAAACATATTGCTTTTTTTGGACAAAAAATTTAAGTTTTTGCGCCAAAAAGCCAGTCCAGATAAATTTGTGATTTAGTAAATAACCCCCTAAGCTTTGTCATTGCTATGAAAGATATTTCTAAAAAAAACAACAACAAAGATATTTTTCTGCTACAATGAGCTATAGAAGAAGATTTTTCTATTTGTTCTGTAATATACACTATTCTTATTTAATCAACGGTGAACAGTAAAAAACCCTGCAGCTTCACCTATTACATGTACCAGTAAGCAGCAGGTGCCAAAAATGTTTTGCAAACATTACATCTACTAAACTTTCTGTAATTTCTGAAACAGCTTCATAAGCTCTTTTACCTACTGTGGGCTTTATTGAGATTTTCTGTGAGCGGCCCCTGCAATGTAATGGCAAGGTGGCCACCAATACATTTATATTTGCAACATGAGAGTATGCAAATTAGGGATGGGAAGAAATATTTTACTTCCTTGTTTTGTGACGAAAAGTCATGCGATTTCCCTCCCCACCCCTAATTTGCATATTCAAATTACGATTCGGATTTGGTTCGGCCAGGCAGAAGGATTCGGCCGAATCCGAATCCTGCTGAAAAAGGCCGAATCCCCAAGCGAATCCTGGATTCGATGCATCCCTAGCATAAACCACCAGTACAGGTGCTTTCAGGTAGTTTGATGGGAAGGGCTGGTTTGGGGTATTTAGCAACAGAAATGTATTCAATGCTTATTATAAGCTCATAATGGAACTACAATATTTAGACATTTTCAGTTAATAATATCCTTTTAAGACCCATGGTGGATGGTTTAGACACAGGCTACTCAGGGTTCTACCCAGCAAGGTAAAAGTCTGCAAATGGTACAGTCACTTGCTAAAAGCAAAAAAGCCATACTTATGAATACAAAGAGGCTACAAACATAGTTGCTAAACTGCAGTATTACAGTTCTCCATGTAACCAATCAAATCTTTTCTTGCATTTTCTGTCTTATAATAGACTGTTCAAAGTTAATAGTCGATTGGTGACTAGTGGAATGCAGCCCCTGTATAACTTTAATATCTTCTTTTCTTTGGGGATGTATGCTAAACCATATAGCTCTGGAAAAAAGATTCTGTAGGAATATTTACACGAGAACAATTTAGACATCTGTAAGAATGGCATTGCTTGTAAGCTTTTCCAGCCATATGGATGCAGCAAATGCCCTTCTGAGATCTGTTTAAGTAATGTACTCAGAGAGGTGACTGGGGAGCGATTAAACCATTTTCTAGAATGCTGCTCTGATCACATGCCCAGTACAAACACAACAGCCAAAATAGGTTCTTTAATGGAGTATTGTTATAAGCGCCACATGATTTCATGTATAGCAGCCAGTCAGCTTGCTTTTATATAGCAAACAAGTCAATTCTACCTGCTGAGCCCTTGCTATAGGCTACTCACTGGAACTAGGTGGGTTAATTGAAACTGACCATGACAATTTTATGTGCTTACAGGGTCAGACTGGTTAAAAACCACGGTTGGCTCAGCCCTCGTGAGTCCTGCGACCCAGGCCTGTCCTCCACCATCACTCCTCTGCTTCCCTTCCCTGATTGCGGCAAAAGTAAGTATAAGGTGCATGGGGGGGGTAAAGGGCTGCTGTTAGGCGAGTGGCAGGGGCCCAGACGGGGTGTGGTGGCCCCTGGGATGGTAGCCCCAGTGAGGCTGTGTGCTTGTGGCAGTAAATTAAATAGTAAGCCCCAATGGGCAGGGATTGATATGAATAAAGATGACCTCAATCAGTTCATGTAAGGGGTCACCGGCCAACCTCGACTAAAGGTGGCCATAGACGCACAGATAATATCATATGAAACTAATTTTCAGACTATATTCGGTGCGTGTATGGTGGGAAAAGAGCCGACCAATATCAGCAGAAGACTTGAATATCCGTCAGCTCGTCGATTGGGCCGGATGGAAAATTTAGATCTGGTGCCTTTGAAGGCACCGAAACATCGCCCATTGTTGAATCTTCAGATACAGGTAGAATTCTATTGTTTCTGTCTGTATATCTGACGATTCAGCTCTACACAGGTGTATTGAAAAGAACTTTCTTGGAAAGATCGTAATTGTTACGTCTATGGCCACCTTTAGTCTTGTCATCTACAGTATATATATATCATCTGCCTTTGGGCTGAATAGCAACTTTACAATGTAACGTGCATAAATATCACAATAACCAATAATCAGTCTGTAAGATGATCGGTCAGATATCTAAAAAAAACATTTTATGTGTGGCCCCTTTAACTTGCATTTATAAGCTAGTGTTCCTTTAAACGTATGTAAACATGTGTAGGGTTCATATAAGCAAAACAAAAAAACCCATTCCATATTCAAATCAACAAAAACATCATTAAAATTCTCACACACGTAGTAATGTGTGTTAATGAAAACACCAGGGATGAGATTTTCTAAGCATTGCTGCATATGTGACTCAATGGCGGAATGGCACAGTTACCGTGGCAACAGAGAGGCAGTTCTGCGGCTTTGTTTTGAAAGCCTTCCAAATATTGAAATATCAAATCACATTTGTCATTATGCCATCCAGCAGGATGCGACCACCGCTGCTTCCCAATGCTTAAATTAGCAAAATACATCAAAACTTTTCTGTGCTGCTTGCAACCTAACCTGGGAGTTGAACAAGGAGCATTTATTATTCATAAAAGGGATAATGTAAGGAGGCTCATTTTAAGCACATTGCTTTTTAATTCTACACAATGTTCTGCTGAAATTTGGAATAATAAAAAAGTTGATTTTTTTCCCCCCATCTCCCTTGCATTTAGTTTTAATTTAATTTAATATCAACCAGCTGTTTCCACCCCATTGCTCTGTTTAAAAGGCATTTTGAAAGCAATGTGGGGTACTTGCAAGTATTAATAGCATAAACAGGAAAAGGAACAGGAAATATTTAGTTTGTACTTTTATATGTTAAAAATATTTACTACATAACACTAAATATACATATATTCCATTTTTCTGTGGATGACAGTAATGTTCCAGTTAAACATGCCCCCCTGTTGCTTATGATTTTCTTCACTAGCACTCTTTTAAAGAAATGTATGTCATATTAATAGCAGGACTTTATCTGAACAGAGAACAGCATTTATTTCATGGCTGCTGGAAATCATTGCACTGGTGGGGGGTAGGTTCCTATATGGGGCACTAAGCTTTATTGCATGTTCTCCTTTCACCTGCTTTTACCCTGGTTTTGACACCTATGGTTTGGGTTGAAGCATTTCCTGCAAAAACTATTACCAACCTTTCTATCTCTGTTATCTATTTTCCCATTCAATAACATTTGCATCAAGTACTATTTTTACCAATTGGGTCAGTAAAACATTGTGGAACCCTAGTGGAAATCAGGTCTGGACTGAGAAAATACACCCAGGCATTTTAGGTACACAGAGGCCCAAACACAGGTCAAAGCCCCTCTGGCATTTGCCAGAAGCCCCAGATTGCCAGTCCGGTCTGGTGGAAATGGCCATCTTGCCTAAAAGATGGCCTAAAAGATATACCTCTCAGAAATGATTGGATCCACCCCTGTCTCCTAAAAATGTTTTCAAAACCCAAGTAAAAGTCATTTTTTTATTGGTTCGTATGAAGACTAGGGATGTAGCGAACTGTTCGCCGGCGAACTAGTTCGCGCGAACTTCGACTGTTCGCGTCCGCCGCAAGTTCGCGAACGTCGCGCGACGTTCGCCAATAGGCGTTCGCGTCAAAATCGGTCGCCCATTCGACCATTCGATCGCTAAAATCGAACGATTTTCGTTCGATTCGAACGAAAATCGTTCGATCGAACGATTAAAATCCTTCGATCGTTCGAATCGAACGATTTTCGGATGATCGAAGTTCGCGAACAGTTCGCGAACAGTTCGCAAATTATGCCGGTGTTCGCGAACGGCGTTCGCGAACACATCGGCGGCGGTTCGCTACATCCCTAATGAAGACTGTACAGCCACCATCTTGGATTCTGTGGACACAAATTCCTCCTTTCCAGTGCATGTGAATGTAGCAATGGCAAAGGCAGGGTTTTTGATTTTTCAGTGTTCAGGGTTTTCACTGATGATGTGCAGGTCACAAGGAGACATCCATGAAGGAAACACCCTCTCCCATAGGCAAACCAATAAGCAAGTGTACACAATGAGTTTTTCTTGTCCCTTAAAGGAAAACTAAACCTCCATAATGAATACTTGAGTAACAGATAGTTTATATCAAATTAAGTGGCATATTAAAGAATTTTAGCAAACTGGTCTATATATTTAAGTAAATATTGCCCTTTTACATCTTTTGCCTTGAGACACCATTTTGTGATGGTCTGTGTGCTGCCTTAGAGATCACCTGACCAGAAATACTGCAGCTCTAACTGTAACAGGAAGAAGTGTGGAAAGCAAAAGACAGAACTCTGTCTGTTAATTGGCTCATGTGACCTAACAAGTATTTTGTTTGGTATGTTTATGTTCACCGTGAATCCTACGATCCCAGGGGGCGGCCCTTATTTTTTAAAAAGGCAATTTTCTATTTATGATTACCCAATGGCACATCCTACTAAAAAATGATATTATTATGAAAATGGGTTATTTACACGGAGCAGGGTTTTAAATATGAGCTGTTGTATGCAATATATTTTTATACAGACCTACATTGTTCGATGGGTATAGTTTTCCTTTAACTAAATCATGCTCCAGAGGATGCATCTCAAGTTTTCATCAATAATAGTTTAGTTTGGTGTTGTTGTCTTTGCTGAGTGCCTCAGCCAAAGCAAGCAAGGTGGCAGCTGCAACGTAAGTATAAATGCAAACATGCATAGAAGGAATGCCATTTGTACAGCAAGCTCTGGTTAACTATGTACAGTAAAGGAAAGAGAATAATTACTTATAAATAGAGTATATTTTCCCTTTAAAGCCTTCACAGTCTTGTTTCAGTTCAACAGACAATGCTGATTAACAAATAACAGTTGATAATAGATGTGTGTTTAACATTCTTGTGTGTATTATATTGCATGTACTTATCCAACTGAAGCCCAAGGGGCACATTTACAGGTATAAAGGTGCATAAAAATGTAATTGTAAATGTAAATTGTAAAAATGTGATACTGTATATCCATAAAATATATTGTTATACAACATATATGGTATGCACCTGAATAATATTTCTCTTCCTCCATGCCACATAGCAAGAGCAGAATCATTTACAAAAGCTGTGCAGATGAAACCAGTAGTGGATATTCAGTATAACTGGAGCAGGTGAGCCTTGTGGAACAGCCAGAGGGTTCCATTGTATATCAAATTAGGCCATTTATATGCACTGGTAATTAATAAACGGACGAGTTTTCCTTGAATAGCAACAGATCTTACCCATATATTAGCATATTTACATTTTAATTTATAGCCATATGCTGAACAGCTTTAGCCTGTATAGGGTGCAGAGCTAATGTTAAACATATCTTACTGAATTCCTTGAAAAGAAACCAGTTATTGCATATGTCACTCTTAATATCTGAGGCTGTTTGAACATGAACCTTTGAGCTCCCTGGAAGATCAATACTCCAGAGCAGGGATTTAATAGCCGGTTAGACAGAAAGGTGGACATAGAAGGTCTGTAAGATCTGAGAGATGCATGTGCCTTTTAATATATTTTCTTCAAGTAATGTCAGTAAAGCAGTCATTTGTCATTTTCTCAAAGAATGCCTTAGAGAGGGTTTAATAAAAAAACATAATTGACAGGGACTATGCTTTGATCAATGGGATCCTTGGAGGCCGGGAACCACTGCAATAGAGGACTCACGGGACAGGCAGCGGACATTGGATTCCATGGGCTAAAAACCAAACCACTACAAATTAGAGAACTATCCACAGTTTGGATTGCTTCCATGTTTCATATTTTAATCAGTTCGGATGGATTTACTATAAACTGCAGAATAATCCAAACTGAAACAAAAACATCCTAAACTGCTATGATTATAATAAGTCACTTCTTTCATCCACACTCTGCCAAAAGGATTGTTTAGAAGAATAGGGTGGGGGGGGGCACAGGTAAGTGGAGCATAAAAATAAATTTAATCTGTTTCTTAATGGTCATCTGATGTGTTCTATAATATATCTGTATTTCCCCACCCGATTGTAAAAAAAAAACAACAGAGCCATACTGGGGCTCAAATTCTAATGTCTATAACAGATTTAATATTCTATGTACTAAAATTATCAGTCATTTGTCATTGCAAAAACTTTGGTCTAAATTGGTACAAAAATATCTAAGGCTGACAAGCTGTTGCTCGATGAGTTTAAGGGCAGTTGCACGTGGATTATTTTCAGTGCTGAGACTTCTAGAGGCTGTCAAAATACGATTGGAGTGCCGATTGGAGTAGGGAATGAAAGTCACCATCCAGGCAGCTCTATCTACCAGACAGACAACAAACCAGCCCTTCTGTAAGATGCCATAGACAGCAGGCTCACCTTTGCCATTGCTACATGCGCTGGAAAGGAGGAAGTCACGTCCACAGAATCCAAGATGGTGGCTGTACAGTCTTCATATGGACCAATAAAAATTATTTGTAATTAACTTTTACTTGGGCTTAGAAGAAAATTTTAAGAGATGGATGGATCTAATAATCTAGTCTAGACCTGCCTGTGGCACTTCCTATCTTGGCTAATGTGCAATTTGAAGACCCTGTGTGCCATTCTCTTATAATAAGCACCCATAATATCCATCAACAGATGCGTTTGTACACTAATCAGGGACAGTATGCTTTGGCTAAATGAAAATACACTAGATATTTGTAAGCATTTGCAGCGCACAGATTTAGACAAAAGTATAACCTTTTCCATTTCTATAAAGAATCTCAAAGCCCCAAAATAGGTATTTTATTCAAGTAAAGTGTTCCCAGTCCTATGAGGAAGAGCAGCCTCAGGCATGATGAACGGAGTTCACAAGAGATTCCTGCATGGGTGTCTCTCAGTCTGATTCTGAATAGAACCATCTCATCTTCTATCAGGGGTCTGACCGCTGAAGGATAAGTGACTCTTCTGTCACATTCATCACTTTGTTTCCTCGTGTTTCTGCATGGTACTCACAACAGAACCGGCTGCTGTGTGATAGATAAAGTTTTGCCTATTTATGCTGAAAAAGCTCTATGGAAAAGGGCTTGAATCATTGGGTGGCATCCATCAGCCTTAAGTTAACGGCTGCAGATAAAACATCCCAGCGAGGAATACACATCTTCAAATACCTGATTCACACACTCACAGCTGGAGCTCTAAAAATGTGCTTATGAGAAGGAGCAAAACTCCATAATCCAAAATCTGTGAGTATAAGTCTATATATCTATAAAACATTTTGTTTTCTTGTTCTAATGGAAGCCTGACTTTGTCTACAAATAACACATGTCCCTGACTGCACAAACTGCCTGGGTAAACTGACATTTATCTTTCTGATGCTCTAAAAGTGCCAATACGTGTGCAGACATAGAATGATAAATTGGACTCTCTTTCCCAAACAAAATTCTGGTCTGCCTCTGTTTTAGACCAAAACAAATCATTTCTAGGTCCTTCTGATATCGATTACACCAAGTGGGAATTCCGTCAGTTGAGGACTGCACCAAGTCATATATACAATGAGATGTCAACTGCACTGCATGGCATATCTGTGTGATCCAATTACCAGCCCAACTGCAAAGTGTACTGATCAGCCCACATTGAAGACCAAATACAAGTTCTGCTTAATGATGTTCTGGTCAAAAGATAGCATGGGATCTGTTAGCAGGAAACCCATTATCCAGAAAGCTCCAAATGATAGAAAAGTCTCTTTTTATCCAAACAATCCACATTATAAAAAATGATTTATTTTTTCTATGCAATAATAAAACAGTTTCTAGTACATGATCCAAACTAAGATATAATGAATCCTTATTGGAAGCAAAACCAGCCTTATTAAAACCAGCCAGATTTATTTAACATTTACATTATTTTCTAGTAGAATTAAAGAAGAGCTAATCCCCCCCCAGACATAACAGCCCCCTCAACTGCCCTTGAACTGCGCCATTTACCTCTCCCTCCTCACACAGTGTATTACCAATATTAGCGCTCCTATTGGGAATCCTGAGCACAAGAAGCAGAGCAGCACAGCCGGGGCCATTGGCACCATCTTCTGTCCATTTGTATCCTCTTCGGGTCTGAACGCCGACACAGAGTCTGCAGGTGAATGCGCAGCTGAAGCGTATTCCTGACTAACCCCCACTGCGCATGTGTCAAATGGACAGAAGATGGTGCAGAGGGACTCCAATATGCTGCTAATATAGGTAATACACTGTGTGGGGAGGGAGAGGCAAAGGGGGCAGATCAAGGGGGGCTTTAAATCTTGGGGGCTTAGTCACATCTGTGCCTAGATCTGAACAAACCAAAGTGTCATTAATTACTTGGATTTTGAATAGAATGGGTCCATCTACAGTATAACATTTACAACATTCTAAAACCTAGTGTAAATTTAAAGTTCCCTTTAATGGGGCCATCCCGATTCCTCATTATGAGGCCTAACAACTTTGCTATATTTATGGGCCCCCCTGGGAAGCAGGGGTGATCCGCCAATGAGGCGAGCTGAGGCGCTCACCTCAGACGACAGTGCCAGCTAGGTTTCCATGGGCCACAAAAAGCCGCTCCTGGTGCCTTTAAGAGCCGGATTTCTGTTTTTTAAACTGGAAATTCGGCTTTACTAGGGCGAGAGAGCCCAATTGCGCTCTCCGCAATAGTGTTGCTGCCTCCCCACCCAGAAATGTAATCGGGCTGGGGGGGAGCGCCATTACTGGAGCCGCCTCAGGCGGCAATTACCACAGGATCAGCGCTGCTGGGAAGAGCTGTCCAACAAGTTTATGAGTCAGTCTATTAAAGGGAATGTAAAGGCAAAAAAACTAAATCCCATTTTTACTTTCTTTAATAAAAAAAAGACTGTATGCAGTGAAATTCCCACTTAATTTTCTTGCCGACTGCTGTGGTTAGGAAACTTCAGTCAGTCCTTAAAGGAGAACTAAACCCTAAAGTTAAAAAAACCCTACCCCCCATCCTACATAGATCCCCCTCCCCCCTCCCCCCCCAGCCTAGCTGCTACCCCTGGGCAAATGCCCCTAACTCTTTACTTATCCCCTCTGTGTAGATTCTGTCCAGCGGAGTTCACGGCAGCCATCTTCTTCTCCTTGGTAATCTTCGGAATGAGACCGGCGTATCGGTGCATGCACAGTTGGAGCAATTCTCTGTTTCACTGTCAACTGCGCATGCAGCGAAACTCACGAAAATTGCCGAAGCGCAGATCTCATTCCGAAGATAACCGAATCGGCTGAAGATGGTTGCCATGAACTCCACTGGACAGAATCTGCATGGAGGGGTAAGTAAAGAGTTAGGGGCATTTGCCCGGGGTAGCAGCCAGGCTGGGGGGGAGGAGGGAGGGGGGTAAGGGTTTTTTTAACTTTAAGGTGCAGTTCTCCTTTAACTGCTCTGCAGGGAAAGGATCATACTTTCAAACAGCAAGGGGAGCCCCCCCCCCCAAATTACTTCCTAGAACTCAAGCAGCTTTGTTTGTTTCTATTTAGAGCAGCCGGCAACCGTGTAGAGATTCATATCCGCATCAGTCAGCACAAGTAAATAAAGGGGGAATTCACTGTATACAGTCAGATTTCTTATAAAGCAGATTCTTATAAATACAGATTTAATATTGGGGAAAGGTTTCTTTTTCAGTTAATAAGGTCAAAATGTGATTTTATTTTTGCCTTTACATCCTCTGCTTCCAACTCCAGCTGCAATGACAAAGATCAGAGCCAGATTTAAACAGATAATCTGGGATTCTATTTAGGATTATTTTGCTGCAGCCACTGGTTCTGGAGAGTTGGAGAAAGTATATATTAAACAATACAAAAACTATAAAATCCACATTAGATTACATGACAACATAGGACCAGTGCAGTCTGCATATTTTGATTATTAATCAGTCTTGCTGTATCAGCTTCTGGCAGATATTATTTGACTTGTACTGTTTTGATTTTATGACGATCCCTAAGCAGCAGCCTAGACCACACTGAGCATGTGCACAGTCTTGGTCTTGCAAAGATGTATAACAAAGTTACAAGATGGTGACCCCCTGTGGCCAAATATTAAAGCACAAACCATTTGTTTATTGAGGCTTCTGGTGCAGTAAGTTCATGTTTATGTTTAATATAAAAGAATACAACATTTTTAGCATTATTCTATTTTAGACTTTAGTTTTCCTTTAATACAGAGACCCCAGTTTACCATGCACGTGTGAGTGCTTTGGGGACATGTGAAGGTAGAATACACCAAAGAGAACCTGGTATTATAAATTCCACATTCCCCGCATGTTTATTGTATTACACGGCACTTTACAATCATTATAAAATAAACATATAATTCTGCTCAGTAGACTATAAAGCTTGCAAAAAATAATCAAGATGATGTATTATTCTCCTTTAAAGAATGAAATGCAAGCACTTATCATGTTCCTATTTTTATGAAGACTATTATTGAGGTTGTTGGGCAGCCTTCGCATAAAGTAATTGTAATATATCTTGTACCTTATATCTTCAATGTTCCCAAAGAGTAATATTTATTGTACCTATGGTCCCAAAGTTTCTGCATATTTGTACTGACAGCATGATCAGATGGTGACCAGAATAACAGGCTGTTTAATGACACAGGGCATTCTTGCTAAAAATGACTATGGTGTTAATTTAGCCAAGCAGGGGTATTAAAAATTAGCTATAAACTTGACACATTCTGTCTGCTTTGTTAATGTTATCACATTGTGGATTTTCGCATTAATAGAATTTAAGCCTAAGGGAGGAATGCTATTTTTCAATTATTTGCTTCAATAAATACACTTGTACCTCATTTTGCCACTCAAGATGATCTTTATTGGGATGGAAGCATTAGGCGTTCAGTCAAGTGGAAGTCAGGCCGATGGATAATCCAAATAAAACTCGGCACCAGCATATTTGTGTATTTAGCCACTTTATATTAGTCTAACAGTCCAAATGTGCTAATTAAAATTAAATGGCAGTAATACAGAATTAGCCAAGCATTCAACAGCCTTTTTCCTTGAAGGAAGTTGGTAGCAATGTAAACTTTCTCTGTTCCATCATGATAGTTAAAGACTATGGCACAAGGGACATTTTAATATTCTCTACATCTAGTGGGGATCAAAACCTGTGCCCTTAGGCCTATAGCACACAGAACATATTCTACACCAGTGAATTTCAGCCAAGGGAGAAGCACCCAAACATAGCCCAAACACCCTTGTTTAGATATAAATGAGTTTTAGTAATAGGGTATATACAGTATACAGTATTATTGCCCTCTGGTTCAAGCTACCTAAAACAGATTTTCATATCTGACCTCACATTATCCATAGACTCCATAGCAATACTGTGCCATACCTTTATAAATGCAACCAGAACAGTACTTGTAAATACAAGATCAGGTTGGACTGCCATGCCAAATAGGACAGGGAGAATTCCCATCACCCCATTCCTATTTCCATTATATGCCTATATAATCTCTATAATATCTGTTACTATCCTATCTTCTCCATCTAATTGTTGTAAGAATGGGCTCTGGAGGTCAAGTTATGTGGTGCACCATTGAAGACCCAGTCTGCAGGGGCAATTCTGCTCCTTAAGCCGCCCTGAGGTGGCTCCTGTGATGCCATCCCCCCAACCCCCAATTTTATCCATCTCCCACCAGAGGGGGTGTAAGGGGGCTACATCACTAGTGCAGAGAACACAATAAACCTGAAGTTCAGCATAGCAGGAGTTATGTACTGTATGGATTGGGGGTCTGCCTGCTTTTTCTGCGCCAGATCTGTGCAGCTTTATTACAAAGGAACAAAACAAACTTGGAGGTGCACAGAATGCTGAAAGCATTGTCTAATTTAACATGTATTCATTTTTTATGCCCCATTATCTCTACTTACCTTTTTATTGCAAATATGACTTCTACCATTATTCTATTTTGTAATAAGCCATTGCATCATCAGTCATCCCCAGTTCAGTTCCCTGTCCAACCCCTCTTCCTCCTTCATCTATTCATGTGATTCTAACCTTCCTGCACCATTAATTATAAGATATGCTCCAATGAGCCTGGAACTGAGAATCTGCATTAATACATTAATACACGCTTATGTCACGGGCTAATTGTCTTCTGTAACGTCTTGTGGCTGCTCTTATTCTGCACCCTGAATAAAGAGTTGCTGTCTGAGCCGCAAATTCTCAGCATGTACAGTTAATTAGCATTTCTACAATACATGGCCAAATAACTGGCTGATCAAAGAAAAATGAAAAGAATCAGCATACAATAATAAGAATAAAATCTGAGTAATGCTGACTTGATTGTATACAATTGTAATTTATTTGAATTTATTTTGCAAGGTTTATGTATTTTGCACATATAACTAGGCATTTGTGCAAAGTGCATTTTGCCCTAAAGAAAAGAAAATTCTGATATTCAGAAAATACATTGACTGTTTTCCTAGGATCTTTCAAACTTAATAAGATATGTTCAGGCCCGTATTTGTGCCTAGGCACTAGGACCGTGCTGCTTAGGGGGGCGCCCACCGCTGAAATCCAGCCCTGGATACGTTTATTTAGTGAATAAAGTACCCCCTCTTGTAAATTATAAGGATATTATAAGTTACAGAGGAGTTTCACCATATAAAAACACGAGGACGAAGTCATGGAACTCCGAGGTAACTTCTAATATCTTCATATTTTCCAACAAGAAATACTTTATTTATTATAATACACAAGATTCAGTGAGTCATGTGACAGAAATGACATCACTACTCACAGTTTATAACTGATGACATCAGTACTCACCATTTATAAGGATATTATTTACAAGATATTCATGGCTTTTGTGTATTATATATTTATAATAGCCAAACTACTTCCAGGTGCAGATTCTGAGATGTTTACAATTTGCTACATTTCTCAGCAACAATTGTGGCATTAATCGTATCAATTATAACAGCTGCCTTTAATGAAACTAAAGGATTCTGCTCAGCAGGGCCAAAGATAAGAAATGTGTCAATTAAATGTATCAATTTAGAACAGTTACAGAGTCAGTGACCCCCCCCCGAGCTGCTTCAGAAAGACACAAGGTAAACGGTACATTTCAATATTAGAAAAATGGTCACAAATATAAAATAGGAAGTAATTGGAAAAAGTCTTTATTTTAGGTGAACAGTCTGAAAACAACTGAACTGGTCAGTGAACAACCCCTTTAATGAAAAACTTTGCTGAGAAAAGAAAACCATTTGATAAATGGAAAAATGACTTGCCAATAAGGTTTGCCAAAAAAAACCAACTGAGAATGATGGGATTTGTAGTCAGACAGAGAGTACACAGAGCAACAGGCAGCGTTTGAAGTTGCAGGCTGAGCCCAGTGTCTCTGCTGATACATCTTGCTTTCCCAAATAGGCACATAAATGTCTGTCACTGTGTTTCATATTCGATATAAAGAAAATATTTTGTGAGGGTCAAAGACTAATTGAGAAACTTCTGCAGCATTTCATGTCTATTCATCAGGTAATTAATCCTTCCTTACCAGCACAATAGGGAAAGTGATACTCTGCCTGCAGATGGTGATATAGCCACATAGTGCCCATCAGTAATCTGCAAGTGCTTTTGCGATTGTCACTCTGAGTATGCTGGATGATTTATGAATGCCTGGCACTCCACTTCTCCTGCAGCCTGAAAATGAAGTTCTAGGGGGTCATTTATCAATACTAGGCAAATTTGACCATGGGCAGTAACCCATGGCAACCAGTCAAATTGCTGCATTCATTGTTCTACTTGTAGCTGGCTTTAAAAAGCTAATCACTGATTGGTTGCTATCGGTTACTGCCCACGGGCAAATTTGCCCAGTGTTGATAAATGAGCCCCTAGGCTGGCTACCACACACCTCTTTTATGGCTACTGGAATTAAACAGAAATTAAAACAAAGAATTAGGCTACAAAAACTAAACTTCATTTTTTTTAATCCTGTCAATCTTCCCAGATTTTTCAGGAGGGGATCATTATTGATATTGGGTTTCTAAACCTCTGAGATTGCAGAATACATTTAGTACAGGTATGAGACCAGCGTCGGACTAGGGAGCCCACTGGGCCTGCAGCCTCAGGGACCCCCCACACCATCCCCCAGGGCCCCCCAGTCACAAAGTCCTCAGTCTCTGCACTCCTCCCCTTCTGCGCACGCACCTCTCTCTCTAGCATGTGTGTGCACCTCTTTCGAGAGGTAAGGAGAGGGAGTTGCAGGGAGCGGGTCTGGGTTGGTGGGGCCCAAAAGAGCTGGGTGTCCCGCTGACCCAGTCCAACCCTGTATGGGACCTGTTATCCAGACTGCTCAGGAACTAGGGTTTTCCAGAGAATGGATCTTTCTGTAATTTAGAAGTTCATACCTTAAGTGTACTAAAAATCATTTAAACATTAAATAAGCCCAATAGTCTTGTTTTGCCTTCAATAAGGATTCATTATAGTATAGCTGAAGGCTGTCGGGATGATGGTGAAAGTAGTAGCAGTAGATAAAGACCAACTAGAGCACAGTTGCATGACCTAGTTTCCCATTATATATAGGAGATACAGATTATTTTATGGTATTTGCAATATGAGGTGCAGCCACCCATTGAACACAACTACTGTGCGCATGTGAATCCATGGAGAACATTATATGGTGGCATGGTCATAATGTGAGGAAGTTCAAACATCATTTTTAGTTACCCTTAATATTCTATATTGAAAAGAAATCTGACTTTGCATCCTTTAAGCCAACATATCTATTTTATTGTGTAGTAATATCTCTGTGATGCCTATAAACAAAGCACAGTCTGTCTCTATGAGCAAGTGGATCAAATGTGAATTCTGGGGGAGCAGGTGATGTGACAGGGGGTAATTTCAGGGACATAACAGCTTTTAAAGGGAAGTGGCCTGGGGTCAGAGGAAGTTTTACTGTAGCAGCTGAGAGACAGTAGCTTCCCAGGTTCAACATGTGGGTTTGGTATGGGAGGTTTGGGAGGGGATGTGATACATGTGATCAAGTAGGAGTCCCAGCTGTTGGCTGGGTGAGCTTCCATAGTAGCCATGAGGAGGAGATATTGAGGTTATATGGGTATAAGGGGTGTGTGAGGGGTAGGCCTGGGCCTAGATGCTATCAAGAAGTCACAGTACCCAATGGGTTGGGGAGATCAGGAGGCTTAGGCTTGGCACAAGGTGTTTAAGCAAATGATTTTTTTTACTGTGTGTGCAGAGTTAAAGGGTGAATTATTAATTATTTATGTTATACCAAAACTGCATACTGCTTTGGGTTCAGTTGAGTATTGATGTTGAAGAAGTATTTTGTTTAGAAATCAAGTTGAAACCTTACCACCAAAAACGAGTAATTGGGTAAAGGGTAGTGTATGTTGTCACCTGGATGGTAAATTTGTAATACCATTAAGTTCAGTCCCTGGTCTGATCACTTGATCCACTGATCTGTCCATTTATTTTCTAAAAGGTGAAAAGTCATGCAACTAGCAGGATTCAGGAAAACACTATTATAACTACTGCGAGTTTATATTAAATAATATCTTGTCTTCTCAGCAATAAAAACAGGTCAGCTTTCACACTGCACTGGTTTTATGTTATGAAAATGATAAATGTTTCTCTAAATGAACACATTGTAGGGCTCTTTATAGTTAAACAAAGAATTATTTTGCCCCCCCCCGTGGTCCTGCAGGTAGCAGATTGCACATAAGTGATAGATAATGATTTAGTATCTAGCCAAGATTCAGTAGAGCCCTGCATAATAGAATGAAAAAGCTCAATTCCAGTTACTGTAAATAAACAGAAACCAAAGCTTACAGGTATACCCATTCTAAAAATACAGTTCTTGGGGGAAAGTCTGTGTACAAAGCAATAAGATGTGCTCTGTAGGACTGCGTTAGTCCAAGCTCTGAGTAAGTTTGACTTGATTGACTGATCATTTATGAAATTCGAGGAAACATCTTTTCTCTTACATCCAATACTGAAAATATTAGATTTTTGGGAGTCTGTGAGTCTGTGTGTGTCCAGCAGATATTGACGAGTTTCGCATTAAAAAGTTTAAATTTGAAATGAGGGAGAGAAATAATTCCTTGGCTTTGCACTTGTCAGTCTGCAGAACATCACTGCCCTCTAGTGTTTGCTTTTATATCCCCTCAGAACAATGAGAATCAGGGAGCAAAATGTAATAAATCAGTTTTGTCTTTGGTAGAACTTTCTGTCATTGTTCATACTCATGAAGGCAACAGTTTACTTGTGCGTTCATATAATGAATGTCTTAGCTAAATTGCAACTTGGGCAACCATCTGCTTTAGTGAAACACCAAATATGAAGCTTCATTATCTAACTACTAAGTGCTGGAGGTGGCAGTGTAATGAATTACTCTCCGACACATCTCAGTTACAAGACTATATCTACTGTCTGAAGATGGAGCAAATAACCTTCTAATTTTCTGTTTTTACACTATGTGGGAAATACAAATAAATATTTGGAGTACATGGAAATATCTGCTTGTTTTCCCAGATCACCAAAAGGGTGGGCCATGGTTGGTCAAATCTGGCCAATCTAATTGCATAGCAATAACTGGATCCAATGTAGCGCCTTTGCAGTGGGCAGTGACGGGCCAGGGTCTTTGGGGATCTTTGCAGAAGATCCCCAACCATCCACCCCCTAACTTGCATCAGGAGGAGCAGCCCACATTAGTGCAAGGCAGGCACATGCACTCACTAGGGTTGCCAACTTTCTAAACGGTGGAGACCGTACAGGGTGGGGGGCCGTGATGTAGAGGGGTGGGCCATGACATAGAGGGGTTGGGCCGTGATGTAGAAGGGTGGAGCTGTGATGTCAGGAGGTGGGCTATGACACAGTGATTGGCGATTGCCCGATCGCCGTGTCAATCATGAGGAATCCTGGCCGGTTTTCCTTATTTGGAAAACCAGCCAGGAAGTTTTGACCAGGGCAGCCCTTCAAAATACAGGGCTCTCCATGTCAAAATTGGACAGGTGGCAACCCTATCGCTCACACATGCGGGGGGGAGGTAGTGCGGGCGGGCACTAGGACCATGCCTGCATCGAAATCCGGCCCTGCCCCTATATTTTTGTTGAGGATCAAACAGAAAAACACTATCTGACGTTGAATGAAGTAAAATAAAAAACATAAAAGACCGAGGAAGAAAATCCTTTCTGTATTCAAGATGAGAATGAGGTTGGTCCATGAATTAATAGTACAGGTGGGTGATTGGTAAAGCAGCATCTTTCAGACACTGGTGAGAAGTATGAGAGCCATATTTAGGGTGGAAAAAACAGTCTGCGTTCACACACAGTTTGCCAGAGAGGAATCCCACAGTTTCTGTTTTATTTTTTAGGGACAGATTTAAGGGTGGATGCATTAGCAGTGTGGCCTGGAAGCAGCCGTCCCCCTACTCTCCATTAGTTTGTACTGCCTGTAGGAGTGTTACTGGCCCATGTAACTCTGGCTATGCCTAAATATCTGTTGACCTTGCAACAAAGATCAAATAAAGATAAGGGCATTTGTCACAGTTTAACCTCAGGTTACTGTAAATATTCTTAGCAGAAATGAGTACAGACGTCAAAGAGCTGCTTATCTGCTGTTTCAATAAGAAAATAATAAAATGAGGAAGGAAAGATACATTGAATATGTTTGGAGCCTGCGCAGGCAATATATTTATCCAAATTACTGTGACTGATCCAGTTGCTTTGTTATTTTCCTTCTGTAGTGGTAATTGCTCTTCCCACAGCTTTGCATTTAGCCATCCAAAGCCAACAGAGCACCTTACATCTTCTAAAGACTGAGAGTTGACACTTTTGGAACATTTTCTCAGTATCCATAGGCCAGACAGTTCTCCCCATGTGATCTTTATCTGCAGACAAATCTGTTATTTTTTTTTTTTTAACTTGTCAGCAGTACATGACAAGAACGCAACGAGGCAGCTGGAGGAATTATTGAGCGAAATACAAAGAAGTTGCTAAAATCTCAAGTGCATAATTGTCTGTACTGATATTAGCATTTGTTCAAAGCACAAATATTTTGTAGCTGGAAGCTATAGAGAAATGGAAGCTATGGAGAAATGGAAGCTGCTTGAGCGCCCCTTGTCACATGCTGGATCCTGTAGAGGTAACGCTTTGTTTTGCTGCTGCATCAATTACCCGAGAACAATCCCTCAATTATTACTTTTTCATTTGGTTATTCCAAACAACATGGAAAAGAAACTGTTGCTTTGTCTTCAGCTATGGCATTCAATATAACATTTCCATTCTTTCACAGATGGATTGTTCCTCTGCACACATTAATACAGTTCTGCTGTGATGCACATTGGCCTGACATTTACTCTGTAGACAGTATTATCGCAGTATAAATTTTACATTAATTATTCTATATCAAATTGGAAAACATATATAAGTATTTACATGCATAGGACCTGTTATGCCGAATGCTCGGGACCTGGGGTTTGCCCAGATAATGGATCTTTCCATAATTTGAATCTTCATACCTTAAGTCTACTAGAAAATCATGTAAACATTAAATAAACCCAATAGGCTGGTTTTGCTTCCAATAAGAATTAATTATATCTTAGTTTAGATCAAGTACAAGCTACTGTTTTATTATTACAGAGAAAAAGGAAATCATTTGGATTATTTGGATAAAATGGAGTCTATGGGAGATGGCCTTTCCATAATTTGGAGCTTTCTGTATAATGGGTTTCCAAATAACGGATCCCATACCGGTAAAATGGATTTTAGAAGAGAACCAAAGGCTCACTGTCTCAGTTAAAAATGTTGGAAATCACATTTTCACATAACATACAGCTTTTGTATACAACCGTATGGAAATAAAGAAACACCCTTTTTAACACTGCTCAGACAGACATACCAATTGCATTAGGATTTGTAAACCAGGCAGGTTAGTCAGCCAACTCCAACTCCATTAGTTAGCTAGTGATCATCTGATATTAACTAGTAACACACTTGTCAAAATAATCCAAGTTTTTAAAAATGATTTCCTTTTTCTCTGTATTAATAAAACATACAGTGTCCATAATCCAAACTAACTGGTTGAATTAATGTTTACGTGATTTTCTAGTAGACTTAGAGGCCCATTTACTAAGGATCAAAGTGAATTTTCGAATTCAAAAATGTCTAATTTCAAAGTAATTTTTGGGTACTTCGACCATCGAAAAGGCCAAAATTCAATTAGAATTGAAAAAACTTCAAATATTCGACCATTTGAAAACCGAAGTACTGTCCCTTTTAAAAGCTTCGAATTCGACACTTCGCCACCGTAAACCTGCCGAATTGCTATGTTAGCAATTCGGGGACCTCCTGGAACCTATAGCCAGTATTTGGCTACGTTTTTAGAAGTCAAAGTTTTTTTTGTGAAAAACGTTCGATCGATCGATTCAATCGTTCGAATTTTATGATCCATTTTAATTTGATTGAAAACAGCTAAATTAAAAAAAAAACTTTGACTATTGAATTTTTTCAATTCGACGGTCGAATTTCAACGTTTTAGCACTTCGAAATTCGACCCTTAGGGTATGAAGATCCAAATTTTGCAAAGATCCCTTATCTGGAAAACCCCAGGTCCAGGGCATTCTGGGTAACAGGACCCATACCCGTACATATATATATATTATTATAATACACAAGAGCCATGAATATATTGTAAATGATATCCTTCTAAATGGTGCTTAGTGATGTCATCGGTTATAATCGGAGCTTAGTGATGTCATTTCTGTCACATGACTGAAACTTGTGTATTATAATAAAAAAGTACCCCTTGTTGCAAAAAACACTTTGGGGTTCCATGACCTGTATAAAAACACTTGGCCTTCAGTAGGGTGTACTTTATTTACTATATATATTATTAGTTATAAACAGAGGCAGTAACAAGCAAAAGATGTATGTGTATCCAATGCCTGCAGCCAGGAATAAAACAAATGCAATGTAATATTTTTCCAAGAATAGAAAGAGGATAAGTTTCTTACAAGCTTTAATACAGCACATGTTTTTGGAAAGGGAAATAGTCTCCACTGGCCAACCAGGACTGACGTTTCTGCAGAAGAAAAGCACCACTCTCACACAGCTGTCTTCAATAGGAGACAACATTGCCCATGTACTCAATACAGTTATTTTGTATTTAAAGTATTCTTGTTTTTCTACTGCATAAGGGACTATATCATCATTTACAAATGAGATCAACAAGATCGGTGGCTGCCATTTTGCCCGAACCAAGGAGGCCCATCTCTAATGATACAGCATTTCGGATCTGGAGGAATGGACATGACTAAAAAATAAATTGTATGATTTACTTGTCACAATGCAGGGGACCCACTGTATAAAGATGATCCAGACTGGAAATCAGTAGCTTCCAGCAAATGTCAGAGGGGCTGCTATAAGATGCCATAGGCAGTCAATATTTAATGGGTTGGTGGGGAGTTGTTTGTGTATTTGAAATTTATGGGCCTATTTTGAAATCCCAGTCTGGAAGATGTTCATTGAATTAGGTGTTTAATGGTGGCCATACACCGGCAGATAAAGCTGCCGATATCAGTCGTTTGGACCAATTTGACAGCTTATCTGCCCATGTATGGGGGCTCCCGATCAATATTTGGCCACGATATCGATCGGGAAGGTTTGATTTTTATCCGACCGAACCTGTCGGGGGCCCCTTGGCGTATCGTAATTCCATCGTTCAGCCATATGGCCGAACGTTCGAATTACCCCCGATATAGCCATGCCCACTAGTGGCATATCGGGGAAAGATCTGCTCGTTTGGCAATGTCGCCAAACGAGCGAATCTTTGAGTCTATGGACCGCTTAAGGATTCCCTCCTTCCATATGGGGAGATAAGGTACATAAGCAAAGATAAAAGGCAGCAAGCAGAACTCAGTGGCATATGAAACAGGCAAATTAGCCTTATTTGTATTACAATAAACACAATAAAGCTGTCACTTGTCCTTGTTTATAAACAGACATAAGAATATTAAGGACAGCTGTAGCGTGCCTGCACTGAATGAACAACTACTACACTTTGCAAAGAATTGTAAATAAATTGAATCAAACACAGGATCATTATCTTCATCAGGGATGAGGGGAATCATAATGAAACTGCATGATACATAGCAGAGATAGGTGTGCACGCCCAGAGGCTGCTAGGGGAGAACACTACAGGGACCTGAGGTTCTTCCCTGATCCTGGTCCAATATATACTGTAAACGTGAAAAAGGTGAAAAAGGTTTTTTTAGATTCTTAAAAAAGATTTTGTTGGTGAAGACCTAGATATATGTTTGTGTTAGGGGCGAACTAACTCATAACTAGTAAAACTCATTGGCCATTAATGCTGCTTTTTGCATTAAAATTAACACAGCTCCCATCTTTACAAACGTGTGTGTTTTTGCTAAATTTCTCTTGCTTTCGCTGGCATTGTTTATTCAAGTGCAACATCTCATTTCAGGATTATTTCAGATGAGATCAAGGTTTAAAGCCTACGATAATGGATAGGTTATAAGAACAATCAAGAAGTTGTTTTAACAAAGTGAATAGTAGAGATTTATCAATGTATTATCAAATGTGAATTATGGCAGATTAATTAAACGGGTGGTTCACCTTTAATTTCATTGTTTATGTGTCATAGAAAGGCAAATTCTAAACACATTTTCAATTGGACTTCATTTTTATTTTTTATAGTTTTTTAAAATTGTTTGCCATTTTCTTCTAAATCATTATAGCTTTCAAATGGGGGTCACTGACCCCATCTAAAAAAACAAATGATCTGTACTCATTAACACACACTGGTTAAAAATGGACATGCCATTTATACAATCTGTGGTCCACCAGCAACAGGAATTAGCATTATTTAAGGATAATCTGGGCACTATGCTTTAGGCTATACAGTGTAGATGTGACAGTAAGAAATCCCATGAATGATCTGTGGCAAAAAATTGTCAATAATAATAACAAAAATGAATCTCAAACCCAGTGTATCCCCAGTCCAGCGATCTAAAAGGCTCTCTTCTGCCTCCAATCAACAATTTCCAATGGGGATCCTATCGGCGAAACGCGTCAGTGGTAACCAAGGGGGTCCGGAAGCGAGATTCAGAACAACCGCGGTTTCTAGTGGGAGTGTTGATATTGCCCTAATCCCTCTCATCCACTATTATTGCACTTGTGATGTAACACTTTTCACTATCCACATTGTATATTTACTATATTAGTTGATGTGCACTGACTTAAGTGCTGTTGAACACTAAGGGGCATATTTATCAAGGGTCGAATTTGAACTGAAAAAGCTGCGAAATTTGAATTCAAAAAGACCAACCGAAATTAAGTTGAAGTTTTGTTTTGGTCAAATAGGTCCGTTTTTGATTGAATAGGTCCGTATTCGAATCGCACGAATCTAAGGAATAGCGCATTTGATCGAATTAGATTCAAAGTTTTTCCCAAAAAAAAACTTAGATTTGTCAAAGTCCACCAATTGACTCCACATATGTTCTAGGAGGTCCACCATAAGCTAAATCAGCAATTCGGCAGGTTTTAGATGGTGAATGGTCGAAGTCAAATTTTTAAAGATGATAATTAGAATTTTTTAATTTTTTTTAAATTCAAATCGAATTTAGACTATTCCCTTGTCGAAGTACACAAAAAATAGCTCAAAATTCGTTTTTTTTTTCATTCGAAAATTCACCTCGACCTTAGATAAATCTGCCCCTATGGGTGTGAATATGATTTCAAATTCTACACTATATTATTTTCTGTTTTTTACCCCCCTCAACAATGCTTTGTTATTGAGGTTTGCAGCAATTCCTATTGGAAAGAATTGTCATTAACAGGCTAATAAATCAGCTCTGGCATTGTTTCTGGCAAGTCACTGTTTCACTCTATCGCACTAAAGGTGGCCATACACTATAAGATCCGCTCGTTTGGCAAGGTCGACAAACAAGCGGATCTTAACCCGATATGTCCACTAACGGCTTGGCGATAACAGATGAATCTGAATGTTCGGCCCTGGGGCCGAACGATCGGATTACGATACTACGAATGCGCTCCGGCGGACCACATCAACTAGCCGATGCGGTCCTGGATTATACAAAAAATCAAACTTGACCGATCGATATCTGCCCAATTTTTGGCCTGGTTGGACCCGTCGGGAGCCCCCACACTTGGGCAGATAAGCTGCCGATTCGGTCTAAAAGACCGATATCGGCAGTTTTAATCTGCCCGTGTATGGCCACCTTGCGTCGTGTGTGGTCTTGATTAAGCAACGTCAGATTTCCAGATAGTAAATATGCCTACTGCTGTTAATGTAAAAGCTTTCTCTTAGAGGCTGTACAAAAAACACATTTTGTGAACCTGAGCCCATAAATTATGCAGAAAAAAGTAAACCACCGAGCAATTAAATGACCCACATGTGGAATTAGCTGATGGATTGTGGTGTTTTAGTGTCCCAAGCATCCTCAGGCTTGGGAGGTACCTGTCTGTATTCCTCTGAGTTTTGTTTCATCAAAAAGCAATTTCCTTGCAACAGTTAAACCCTCAGGTATGCTGAACTCCTGGGCTGGCCGACAAGTCTGTGCAAAACCTGCTTCCTGCCATCTATTTGTTCCCTTATAACATTACTCACTTTGTGCACATTTATAACACACCTCATTGGCAAAATGATTAGCGCCTAAATAACTGTGCTGATCTATTCGCTCACAGGAGAAATGTTGTATTAACGTGCATTCTTGGTGTCTGCAATCTCCATTTCTGTTCCTTATTAGGCAGCACAATGGGATGGATACCAATACAGGTATGGGAACCGTTATCCGGAAACCCATTATCCAGAAAGCTCCAAATTACAAGACAAGCTGTCTCTCATAGACTCCATTTTATTCAAATAAGACAAAATTATTTCCTTTTTCTCTGTAATAATAAAACAATACCCTGTATTTTGTCCAAACTAAGATTTAATTAATCCTTATTGGAAGCAAATCCAACCTATTCAGATTATTTAATGTTTACATCGTTTTCTAGTAGATTTAAGGTATGAAGATCCAAATTACAGAAAGATCCATTATCTGAAAAACCTCAGGTCCCGAGCATTCTGGATAACAGATCCCATACCTGTATTTCTGTTCTGTATCAGTCAGCACAATAGGATGGATACGTCTATTTCTGTTCTGTAGCAGGCAGTACAATGGGATGGATACAACTATTTCTATTCTGCATCAGGCAGCACAATGGGATGGATACAACTAGTTCAGTTGAGTATCATGCCGCACATGTAATGGATACCAACATTAGTAGATAATGACCTGGGGCATTTTGTAGCTGGGCCTGCTTATACACATATCCAGGGAGCAGGAGGTGAAACATCCTTGCAGAACAAATGGGCACATCATTGGGGGAGCAGCCAGGACTGCTATTGTGTCCAGGGGAGCACAGACAACTTTAACTTTTCTATGCTACAAAAATTGGACTCATTGGCCTTCCTACTCCCAAGCAGTCAAGGCAATATCTGGTCTCCAGTGGTACTTACAAAGGGTATGTTGCACTGAACTTAGGGCCTTTTATTACATATGAGGGTATGTCTTTTATTACAAATGTAATAAACCCTTTTTACTAGTTATAGCCTACTGAGTATATGACAAAAGCACTACTTTCTAGTCTATGGGGGAAACATTGGTAATTTTTTAAAAAAAACCTAGTATACTTTTAGGGACAAACATTTTATGGGAAAAAAATCAATGTAATGAGAGATGGAACTATGCATTCCGGCTGGATCATCTGGTGGCCCTGAGGAAGTGCAGGCCAGTCGCACCCGCTGCACCCCCCGTAGTTCCGCCCCTGCCTCTGTCTAGTTATAATAAGGGAACTCCAACTACTATAAATTAGTAAATAATATGTCTGGTATTTGATTTTCCTTTTATTCATATGGGACATGAATTCTAATAAACTTAGGGCAACACAGGACTAAACTAGGATCTACATATAGAACTTGGTTCTTTGGTGTTTCATCTTGCTATCCTGTAACTTCAGGGCAGGGAGTTTCACATTCTTGGAGGTAATTCCCTGAGTGCAAATTGAAAGAACACCATACGTTAATTTCTACTGTGAAAAAATTAGATGCTTCCTAAAAATGCATATAGTAAACATAGCCTAGGGTGTCACTAAACTGAAGGACTCTTTGATAACCAAGTCCTATCTACTGACCTTCCTAGGAAATTGCAGAGGTAAGGACTAGGTCACAGATGGATTATTTTACGCTGCCTTATTATGAAGTTCCAATGTGGCATAAAAAAACATTACTAAAGAAAATACTGTAATACCCTTGTAAAATTCATATATTATCTACTGAAAAAGCATCAGGATGCATGTTTTTATGTGTAGGAGCTGATATGCCAGGACAAAACAAAATCTATTAAAACAAATGAATATACCTGGATTGCTGGTACATGTGGCATAAACATGCATTTTTGAAGGTGTTTGCTAAACAAATGCAGCAATTTTGCTCTGTATCATTACGTGGTATCATTGCAAAACGTTATTATGGAATTACTGAAAAAAACACTATTGAATGCCCTTTGTTCCGGTCCCCACATTCATTTTAGGTGTTTTGGTACGAAAAATGTGAATTAGTCCAAGGGGCAGATTTATCAAAATGCGAATTTGTAGAACCGTATTTATCAAATGGTAAGTTCTGACTTTTACCCATTGATAAATACAATACAAAAGAACGTGGGTGAGTTTTTATTTGTTAAACTCTAAACTCATATATTAATAAATCTGCCCCTAAAAGTTTGTGCAAGAGTAGAACATATTAAGAAATATGCCTGGCTGATATACGGGGCTGTGCCTCAGCTTTGGCTCTCCCAGTGGTGGACTAAGCTAGTGGGGTGCCCTCAGCTACCCATCCCACAAGCTTGCTCCCCACACTGCACGTGAACGCACATATACATGATGATGACCGGGGGGGGGGCGTGAGCTGTAGGTGTAGGACTTAAGAGGACTTGAGAGGACCTAGCACCCTCCCAACATTGTATCCTAAGCATGTATCACTTCTGCCTTCCCTTAGTTCTGGCTCTGTGACCCCCTCATCCACTCCTTTGTGTATCTGCACTGACAGGCACAGGATCCGCTTGTGTGCAGACACATGGATTTGGGTGAGAAAATGCATATTTTTCCTTTTTTGCGAAATCAGCTCTGTGTCGCTACACAAGCTGATGCTGTGCCTGTCAGTGCAGATACAATTGTTTTTTCCCCACCTGTGTACAATACATTGGTGCAGTATAAGCAGATTCCCATCCATATGTGCCATTAGCCTAAGAGTAGGTGAAAGATGGATAGAAGGAATTGTTATGTTTTGGTAGCCGAGGATGAGTAGAGTATAACAGTGTTTTATTTGCAGGCTCATGCAGCCATTACACAACAGTAAGCAACTCTAACACCACAAGCTGTATAGAAAGTATGCACAGTATAAACACCACAGGAATCCTGTCAAATCAATATTGCATTTTGCATAAATACCAAGGTACTACATAAGTAACTAACCTTAGGGCCATGGCCAACAGGGAGTTTATTACCCACAATAAAAATGCACGACTGCAGGTGACAAATCTCCTGAAAATACTTTGCAACTTGCAATAATTGGAATCTCTGGTGGTAAAACCTACATGTCCCAAAGTTTTCAGGAGAATCTCCAGCCATTACCCTTAGAGCAAAAAATACTAGGATATCATCTACAGGATCTGACTTCCTAGAGATTACAATTTGTCTTTGATGCACTTGATTTTCAGCAGTAGAGCCAACAAAACTTCTAGACCAAACTCACTGAGGAGCTTTGGAATTTTGGCTTCTTCCCACTTTCTCCGGATGCATGCCGCAAACTGACTTCCAAAGCGCCACTTAATGAGTCAGGCTAGGAACTGAGAATCAGAAATAACAATACACACGTGTCATGAATAACCTGTAAGATCTATCCAAATACATGGTGATTAGTGATGTCATAAATTATAATCAGCTCATAGTGACATCACCTGAATCATATACAGGTCATTGCATATTTTAATAAATAATGTACCTACTTTGCCTCTGATCTTATGCCTTATGTAAATAAGTTAAGTGTAGCCATTTCAATTTAAGGTTTAATAAATAAGATACCTTCTTAAAATATGTTTATTTTCAATGGTTATATGCACAGACACTAGGGCATGCAAATATACCTGCTTATTTTTATAGCATGGCAAGAGGAAACAGTGTGTTACAGAGATAGAAACAATATAAAATACAAAGAAACTGCTGACAATTGGGCAGCAGTTCAGGGTAAGATATATTTCTTGTGACAAGGCTGCTGTACCTCCTGGTATATCTAAGGTACCAAATAAATTTCTGGATCTAGGTAGCACAAAAATGATTTATTTGCATAGATGAAATGTAGTTATATTAGAGATGTCCAACAATCAGTCTTTGTTGTGATTGTTCAGAGATAAGTTGTAAAGATTTCTACCCATCCTCTCCTTCCCCAGCCACACTGTAATATTGCTTGTGGCAGGCATTATGGGAAACTATACAGTAGAAATTAATTGTTTTGCCCCAAAATGAATTGAAACACCATCAAGCAGCCACTGGGCTGCGACAAATTGTTGTGTAAATGCTGGCACAATAAATACATCATAGACTGTTACTTGTAATTGATATCTATTATGTTAATTTAGAGAATTTCTCGACTTCTTGCATATTCATGAGAACAAGAAGAGATTAGGTGCAATTAAATGCTCTGCTCTGTCAGATTAGTCAGAGCGCTACACCATGACTCATCAGTCTGTATTAGGATTTAAGAGGGAAAGTGACAGTAAACAAACAAAACCCTTAAAGCTATGGCATAACAATCTGTAGCACTCATGTTCTCCCAAAGAGCTGCTACTCGAACTCAAAAAAACATTGCGGCACTCACAGGGTTTTAGTGAAAAAACAAAAAATGTTTTATTATTAAGCCTCAAACTTAATAATAGGCTTAATAATAAAACATTTTTTGTTTTTTCACTAAAACCCTGTGAGTGCCGCAATCCTTTTTCACTAATTTTTCTATAATTCACATATATCGACGTTTCATCTTGAGAACGGTCCAAGACCCGGACCGAAACGTCGATATATGTGAATTTTAACATTTGATAAATAAATTAATCCTTTTAAAAATCCCAGTGTGCGCTGCTAATTACAAATGGATTTCTGGATAATGGGACACAACAGCAGCACCTGGTTTCTGACAATTTTTTAAGGTGTGCGAGAGACCTTTTTTGTTTGTTTTACAATATATATATATATATATATATATATATATATATATATATATATATATATATATATATATATATATATATATATATATATATATATATATATATATATATATATATTAGGGATGCACCTAATCCACTATTTTGGATTCGGCCGAATCCCCGAATCCATCTTGGAAGATTCGGCTGAATACCGAACCGAATCCGAACCCTACTTTGCATATGCAAATTAGGGGCGGGAAAGGAAAAAGTGGAAAAAAATTGGTTTGCTTTCTTGTTTTGTAATACAAAGTCGCATGAAATCCCGCCCACCCCACAATTTGCATATGCAAATTAGGATTCGGATTCGGTTCGGCCAGGCACAAGGATTCGGCCGAATCCGAATCCTGCTGAAAAAGGCCGAATCTTGGCCGAAACCCGAACCGAATCCTGGATTCGGTGCATCCCTAATATATATATATATATATATATATATATATATATATATATATATATATATATATATATATATATATATATATATAAATAAAATATATATACTATTTACAGCATACTGAGGCGAAAGCAATATTACTCCATTGTTGTACAGGTATGGGACCTGTTATCCAGAATGCTTGGAACCTGGAGTTTTCCAGATAATGGATCTCTTTGTAATTTAGATCCTTATACCTTGTCTACTAGAAAATCATGTAAACATTAAATAAACCCAATAAACTGGTTTTGCTTTCAATAACTTATAATTATTTCTTAGTTTGGATCAGGTACAAGGTATGGTTTTAATATTACCAAAAAAAGCAAATCATTATTTGATTATAATGGAGTCTATGGGAGATGGCCTTTCTGGATAATGGGTTTCCGGATAATGGATCCCATACCTGTTTATCCCTTGTTCTTACGGATTGCAGCTAATGGAGTACCATGTAACTGTTACCACGTATAAGTTATGTCTAGAATGTGATATAAAAGGTAATGAACTGGTCTGTTGAAACTCTAATCCAAAAACTACTAATCACTTGTCAAAACATACAGACCGCAACATAAACAGCAGGGTCCTTTCCCTGCAATTTATGCTCAGATCAATGGACGTATCATGTTTCTTAGACAGAATCTGTTTCAAAGCAATGGTTAAAGCAGGACAGTACAACATAAACAAAAAAACTCACAATTCCTTATAGCATATATTTAATATGTAGGGTGTAAACTGGGATGATCAGGTATAGCATTCGTATCCTGCAGAATTAGCACATTTATCTAATTCATCCAAAGCATTGAATAAAACTATTTTACCATTAGATAGAACCCAAATCAGTGTTATTCAACCTTGATTTGATACCTTTTTTCCCCATCTTAGTCTGATATTACTTTTAGCCAGTTCCAGAGCAAACGTTATGATAATATTGCACAGAAGTTAAGTAAATAAATCAGAAATTATAAAACACGGGCAAATTTACTACATGTATGGGATCCGGTATCCAGACAGTCTCCCATAGACTCCATTTTATTCAAATAACTCACATTTTTAAAATTATTTCCTTTTTATATGTAATAATAAAACAATACCTTGTACATGATCCAAATTAAGATATTATTAATCCTAATTGTTATTAAAACCTGCTTAATGTTTACATAATTTTCTAGTAGAAATTATGGAAAATTCCTTATCTGGAAAACCCCAGGTTCCCGAGCATTCTGGATAACAGGTCCCATACCTGGACTATGCCTTTTACCAACTGGGATCCTGCACCCTGACCCAGAGTTCCCAACCCAATGGCCTAGACCAGTGTCATTGTGATTGCAAAGTGAAGAAATCCCTTGAAAGGTGAGATGAATTGAATAGTCTACATTTACTATGAAGAAAAATGTAATCAGTTACAGGTTTCCATGATGGTAATGTAATGTAAAATCAAAACTAAACATATAAATAAGAAAAGATGAATATCACTCACCCACAAGCACAATGTTTTTTGATAGGAAGATAAAATCCTGTTCCTTGCCATTCAGAGAAGGCTCAGGTGGCTTCTTTTTTGTGCTCACTTTTGGAGATGACAAAGCCATGGTGGATTCTTCACCAACAAAGTTATCCAAGTCTACAAATTCCAGTAATCCAGCGACTTCCCCAGAAAAGCGTCAATATTGTAGAGTTCCAGGTGGCAGTGTGTATCACATTGGGTGCAAGTGTGGCCGCTAGTAGAGGAGGCTATTTGTTTGTATTGTGTGCTTTCACAAAGTGCTCAGTACTGTCATCTGGAAGTTTACAACTCAGGAGGCTTCGAGGCACGTGCTGCACTACAAATGATTAGACTGAACCAGGACAGAGGTGTGTCCAGACTAAATCCAAAAGACCAAATTCTTCTCTCGCTGTCTCCAGATTACAGCAATCCAATTGCTGCCTCTTCCAATTTTCTCTTCTCGTCAGATCTTTATCTTCTTTCTAGCAAAGGGAAAAGTGCAATTCAGAAAAAGCATTCAGAGCGACACATTGTCCCAAATATTTTGGAATTCTTTGCACATTCGTTCGGAAGGGATTAGACATGTTAAACTAGAGAAAGATGAAAGGTTATATTTGCTTTGCCATAAGAAAGAAATTTTTACAGGGAACTATTATCACCAGGGTAGTTTAGAAAGTATTTTAACAGCTTTGGGCAGAGACACGCTGCTATTTCGGGAGATTAGTCATCCAGCAATAAGTCCCTTCTTCTTCGGAGAGATTAGTCTCCCCAACTGGGCGACTAATCTCCGGAAATAGCAGCGCGTCTCTGCCCTTACACTACATTTTACCAGGTTAACCTGGATCCATCTTTTTTTTTGAAAATCTACAACCACAGGTTTTACACTATAATTTACACTATATTGGTTTCTTCTACAATACGGGTATATTGAAAAATCCCTATATCCTATGTATTTTCCAGTAGCTAAGGTAATTTAAGACAAGCAGGTCTCTTGGGGAAACTGAGACTTGCAGCTGAAAGGGCAAATCACCTTCATTAGCAAAACTTTAATAACACATAAAAACCACAGAAATGTGTTCAAACTTTCATAATCTGCCAAATGTTGTAAAATGAATATGGTAATTATGTCCACAAAAATGGGATTGGTCAAAAATGTTTGGCGCTCTCTGCGCAGCAAATCTTTTTGTCCCTCTTTCTATTTCCAAAATATTGGGAGGTATGCATACTAAATGTTAACTTAAAGGTGAACCACCCCTTTAAGAAAATACTGATAACTTTCTTCGACGAATGTCCCTTCTTACTAATTGTACCCCAAGTCCAATTTTTCAACAGGTTTTGGAGAGGTCCCTTATCCCGAAAACCCCTGGTCCTAAGCATTCTGGATAACAGGTCCTATACCTGAAACTGTATTTTTGAACAAAGATTTGCAGATCTGCCGGTCAGTGAGAATATACCATAACACACTACAATATACCATACCTTTCTAAATGCTCTATTAAGCTGCTTACGGTACTCAGTTCTTATTATACTATAAAGAGAATAATACTGTGGCACTCTTGCATCACAAGGAACCAAATAAAGTGATTTATAATATTGCATACATATCCTCATAATTACTTACATTCACAGCTAATGGTTATGCATAGTTAGATAAAAAGAGAGAGGTTCATCCAGAATAATATGTGCCTCAATCACACTAAGAAAAAAATCCAATTAAGAGAAATCATTCTTACAAAATCAAGTAATAAGCACGGAATGGATATCTAGGTTTTATATTATGTACAAAAAAACTCTAGATATTATTTGTGTTTTATTTCCACTTTTAACATCAATAATTGTGTAACCATGTCAAGCCCCATCTAAAAAGAATATACAAGTAGAGGATCTGTTATCCAGAATGCTTGGTTTTCAAAATTGTAAACTCTATGGGCAGGGATTTCCTTCCTCTTGTCTCATGACATTACCTTTAATGTAAGTGTATTTTGTATTTAAACTGTATGTATTTATTATTGTATTGAACCATTTGTAGCACTATATAAATAAAAATATACATACATACATAAGGGATATTTCCATAATTTGGAGCAACATAACATAAGTCTGTTAAAATCATTCAATAAACTCAATAGGTCTGTGGTTCCCATAGTGTGCTGCACCTACAGGACATATGCAACTGACTTGCACCAAGTGAATTGAATTCAGCTTTATTGACAAAAGTGATTGCATTAGCAGAAAATGCTGCCAATCTCACACTATCAACCACTGTGGACTGAGTTAACACTAATCTGCCTCTGCATTGGTAAAAATGTGATGCTGTGGAAAGAACTGCATTGTGGGCAAAGAAGAAAGGCAATTTGTGTCTAAAACTGGTGCAAGGAGCCCACCCATTCAGGGTCGGATTACCTACTAGGTGCCCTGGGCACTTGCCGTCACCTGCACCTTGATCCATGCTCCTACCTTTGCTGACACACATAGATGAAGATGTCACATTAATTCACAAAGGGGAGGGGAGGGCCTTTCTCCCTGTCGGCCCAGGCCCACCCATCCAATTGGCCGCCCCCTGATGTAAGGGATATCGGCACATGATAAGACGTAATTAAAGTATTTGGGCTTACTCATCAAGCAGAATAAAGATAGAGATAGAGTTGCCACCAGTGTGGTTTTGAACTGGTAATCAAAACTTTCTGTCCGGTTTACAACATTGAGAAAACTGCATGGAAAGCCAGCTAGTTGCGTCTAAAGGTGGCCATACACAGGGAGATCGCCAAACAAGCGGATCTCTCCCCGATATGCCCACGTTGAGGTGGGCGATATCTGGCCGATCCGTTCGTGGGCCCTAGGGCCCAACGATCGGATCAAAATGGAGGTAATATGGGCAGTCTGATCGCTGGACCGCATCAACAGACAGTGCAGCCATGATCCGACGGGATTTTTTACCCTGCTGTGACCACAAACTGGGTGTGGTTTAAAATATTCACTGTACATTGCACAGCAGATTGTTTCTCACTTTTTGCTTCTTTTGAGGTGGGAACCAAGTGAATGGGGCCCCAAAAACAGTACCTTGGGCCCCATTTAGTCTTATTCTGGCTCTGCACCCATTGCTCTTGGTGCAAGTGCTCTGGCATGGGCACCAATATCCTTGCACTTGCATCTGGGGCAATAGAAAATGAGCTTTGTAGTTATAAACACAGCAGTTAAAATGTAAAAATGCTTTGTTAGAACCCAGGGCTATGGTGGGCATGACTTACTATGAGCTCTAATCTGTGCACTCCCAAATGTATTGTCTGCGTGGTATCATAATTTGCATGTGCTGCCTACAATTTTTTGCCTATTAACAGTAAGAATAAGTTGGCTGGCTGCTTTATGCTGTCTGTGGACTGGATGTGCAGCTGCAGGGGTCATTTATTTATCTTGAATATGGCTGTATAGGAGAAGCTACAATGCAAACCTGGGATAAATGCTTGGTTTACTTTATTGCTTAATTGTATCATTATGGATAATGGCATCATTCCAGAAATCCTATTTTTTAACGAGACTAAATAATGTCACCTGTACATACAGACTGATACAACGGATGGATCCTGCCATCAAGGTAGAGTATAACTACACATATTGTATTAATTCCAGTGAAACGTCCTTATTTTTTTTTATTATACATGATAGTCATTTCCGGTTTGTTAGGATGTGGCTGAATAAAGCAGTTCCAGCGACTTTACTGAAATCCGAATTACGCAGACGACCTTTGTCTGCAAGAAAAAAACATGCAATTAAAGTTTATGGAAGCGGGGCTGGGAGAAGCCTGCTGCATTCTTCCCTCTGAAGATGATTGGCAAAGTAAAAATGCATCAGTGAAGCTGAGCTGGTGGAATTGAAAGGTCTTTCATTTTCAAGGCGTTCTCCATTGTTAATTACATGTTAAGCCACATATATTTATGACAGCGTATTTTCCCAAGAGATTCCGTTTCTAGCTGAGCTGAAGTAATTAGCAAGGCATTTTATAGTTGCCAGCTATTTAATTGAAATATAAAGGATTTAATAATTTGTTTTAAAAAAATCTTGAATGCAGTGTTTTTCTGGTCACCCAAAGGCTGTGGCTTTTGATAGGCTGTGGTTGCTTGTGGTACCTATTGCATTTAAACCGTATCCTCACCCAGGTTAGGAATCAGCCGTATGAAATAAAATATCCTGCAAGCACAACCTGGCACTCCTGTTCTAGTTACTGTATCTAGTGATAGTATGATTCACACAACAGATATGAATTTAGAACAAGGATAACACAACTGCAAATCTCACCGCTTTAAAGGGAGCCCTACAAAATGTTGGTAATTGGGGCTTGTAATTCACCCATGATACATGTATTTATGTCCCTAAAGTGTTTAAAGGTTAAAAGCTAGAGAACCTACACAAAAAGAATTGTAGACTTGCAGGCACATTACTCAGTATTCCTTCCTACAAGAGGAAACAGAGACAAGCTGCTGCCTGTTCTGAAATAAATCCTCTAACCATACATGTTCCTGTGGGATTGCGCATTAATGACGTACCTGTGAAAATCTGCCAAGTTGGGCAAACTGATTTTTTTTCCTTTATCAGTATGTCATACTTTAAAGTATTACACCAACAGAAAAACATGTTCATTTTCATTCAATGTTAGCATTCTTTAGTAGACAGCTATCTGCAAAAAGGCCTGTTACTGGATTCCTGGCACTTTTCCATTTGATATGGATGACGATGACGATAACTCAACCGTCAGATTCCCTGTTTAGAATGAGTTAAATGAAACCTATACTATATTTCTATGCATGTTTTCCCTGTCTTTATTTAACATGATGTTTGAAAACAACTAGGGTCAGCCTTGACCCAGTAAGGTGGTGAGTCTCTCGATTAGTTTCACAATACTTCCCACAAGGCAGTATATACAGTTGTCCCGTTCTATGGAAACTTCAGGAACCGAGTCCTTGCCAGTTAAGTGCCGTTGTGCTAAAATAAGTAAGGTGCTTATAGATGCTATTAATTAAAGGCACTTGCAAGGCCGGAACTAGGGGTAGGGCCTAGGGCGCAAAGCTGGGTGGGTACCAGACATGTACCTTCTCTATTGTCTACCTACCCCTAGTCCGGTCCCCTCTCTCTCTTCCCCCACTGTCCGTTCTTTCCCCCACCTATAATAAACATGCTAGAATTCTGGCAGACGTCTGGAGCAGGTGAATTAGCAGGTGGAGGACCTCACCTTAACAAACACACTGACAGAACAGAAATTGACTGCTTTATCTTCCTTTGTTTGATTAATAAGAAGCCCTGACACCAAGCAGCTGCCTGTCAGGGATCAAAACTCCCATAATTCTTAGCTCATTAATATCCCTAGTTAGTATATATAGATAAAGCAAATACAAAAGTTAAAACACATTGCAGAAATGTTCTTCCACGTCTACCACATGACCCAACGCTAATAACCAAGTCAGTGTTTATAGTGTCCCAGGTATCAGTCTCAGTGCATATTCCTGGAGTAGTAACACAATAACATAGGTTTTATGATGCATATTGCATGAGAAAGACTGGGGTTTATTTTGCTGTTTTAGCTTGAGTACGCTAACGAGACTAAATGAAGACTGGTAATGTTAGCTTCAACAAGTTTATTACCTGCTATTATCATCGTCATACTTTCTGTAGTGCTGGTAAAAGATCTAGTGCTTTTTAAATGATATCCAAACACCCACGTCAGTCATTGTGCTATCAAATGAGAAGTCCATTCAAGCACAGCTAAAATCAGATCCCATAATGCTCTTGTTGGAATCAGAGCCAGGACCCTAGTTATAAAAGGCAGTATTGATAACCACTCTTCCACAGGGTCAGACTGGGCAGGCAGGAGACTTGGAAAAAAGGCGTGGGCCAACCAGGCCCACCCTCCCCTCCCTGCTCTGATCCTGACTTTTGGCACTCCTCCCGCCCTATCCTGATCGCAGCAGCAAGGCAAGAGGTACACATCTCACAGGAAGGGGTGAGGGAAAGTGTAGGCTTGCAGCAAGTTTAGGAACTGGGGTAGGGTTGCCACCTGGCCGGTAAAAATGATGGCTGATCCCAATGTTATTAATAGGGAAAAAAGATAAATATATAGGAAGGCCGGTATTTTTTTCCAGAAAAGGTGTCAACCCTAAACTTGGGTGGGTGCAGGCCCGGATCTGTGGCAAAGCCACAAAGGCCCGGGTCTAGGGTGGAAAGATTTTAAAAGCAACAAGCCGCTCAGCCTCATTCTGAGCAGCACTGGGGACACACAGCTCCCCAGTTCTCTGTCACATGTGTGCATGCACTGGGGGGGGGGGGTTGTGTGCGTGAAGGGAGGCATTGAGCATGTGATTCTTTTTTGCACAAACTCTGTTGTGCCTATTGACCCAACTGGCTGGGGAAACCCTAGCGGTATCCCAAGGCCGGAACTAGGGGTAGGGCACGCGCCTATGATGCAATAGTGTGGAGGCACTGGGCACATACAGGGTCGGACTGGGGGGGGTCCGGAGCCCACCGGAGCTGCTGCCTCAGGGGCCCCCTGCACACTGTGTTTTTGCCATGACCGGCTGGTTGTGGCAGGAAGAAAAGCAAGGTGCGGATCTGGGCTGGCGTGTTCCACTAGAGCCGGGTGCCCACCGGGTTTTTTCCAGGTGTCCCACCGGCCCAGTCCAACCCTGAGCACATACCTCTTCTGCCTACGCTCCCCTAGTTCAGGCCCTGCAGGATCGCAAATGTTGGCACTTTTAAGAGCAGCCTGGGCCCTCCGAGTCTTCCAACTGACGCTTGTCAGCGCATGCATGTGTGTGCTCATGCATAGGACAGGGCAGGGACGTGCACATACTGCCTTGGGTGCAGCACTGGTGGTAGCTCCTGGGTTCTCCAGCATCATTAGGCACAGAAGAGGCAGTACAAACTCAATGGTGCTCACTGCAACAATAAGGCAAGGAGTACGTTTGGACGGATGTACCTTTAATACATGGTATCAATACACACAACATTTGGGTCCACACTTTAAGTTTTAGGATGTCATAAAGGATAGTTACATAGTTACATAGTTAAATTGGGTTGGAAAAAGACAGTCCAAGTTCAACCCCTCCAAATGAAAACCCAGCATCCATACACACACCCCTCCCTACTTTTAATTAAATTCTATATACCCATACCTATACTAACTATAGAGCTTAGTATCAGAATAGCCTTGGATATTATGTCTGTCCAAAAAAATCATCCAAGCCATTCTTAAAGGCATTAACTGAATCAGCCATCACAACATCACCCGGCAGTGCATTCCACAACCTCACTGTCCTGACTGTGAAGAACCCCCTACGTTGCTTCAAATGAAAGTTCTTTTCTTCTAGTCTAAAGGGGTGGCCTCTGGTACGGTGATCCACTTTATGGGTAAAAAGGATGTCAATTAAAGTGCTACCTGGCTAAACATCTTTGACATCAATGCAGGAATTCCTTTTACTCTTACAAACCCCCGACCTAAAACTGTATCTGAACCTGAAATCTCAGTGGCTTTGCTGGCAATTACTGCAGCAGACAAATATATTTTTTCTCCCACAGAGATATCTGCTGCAATAATTGCCAGCAAAGCCACAAACTTATTTACACCTTTCTGTGGTTTTACAGTAAATGGATCCAGGTAGAGTGAATACAAACACTGCTTTTTATTCTCCATTAATTATTTGTTTTTAAGTTAACTCCTATATAAAAGGTGTTTTTTTAAATACCCACTGTTCTGCAAAACTTTGACTAGTGCCCCCTCTAAGCAACTTTTCAATTGTTTTTTATTAATTTTTTTTTTATAGTTTTTTGTCTTTTTCTTCTGCTTTCAAATGGGTGTCGCTGTCCCCTACTAAAAAAAAAATTCTATGTAAGGCTATAAATGTATTGTTATTGTTACTTTTTATTACCGATCCTTCTATTCAGGCCTCCTATTCATATTCCAGTCTCTTATTCAAATCAATGTATGGTTGCCAAGCTAATTTGGGCCCTAGTTACCAGATTGCTTAAAATGCAAATTGAAGAGTTCTGAATAAAAAGCTAAATAACTCAAAAAACTTCAGTAATATAACATTATAAAATAATAATAAAATCACTCTCTACATCATACTAAAAGTTGTCTCAAAGGTGAACAACCCCTTTAAGATCCCATATCTGTAACATTGTGTTTGAGATTTTGTTCTTTTTTGAAGCTTCGGCCTCACATCTGACTTGGCAGATATTTTACATTACAGGCCCCACTGATTATAAGAGGAAAAAAGCCATTTTCAGCTTCATAAAAATCTTCACGAGGCTCAAGAAAAGATTAAGAAGTCTTTTGCTTCGTTTTAGGGCTTCGGATTAGGAAAAGAGGTATCGTGGAAAATGAAATATATCCCTCATTTCCTACGTTTCATTTGATTCCAAGCAGAAAAGAAAAATGTTTTCACTGAAAGGAATGCAAGTTTAATTGCCTGGCACATACAAGAGAATGAGACACTCATGCCCAGGCAAGTTGTTTTGTGCTTCTTACAATTCCAGTACTAAGAATGCAATGAAAAGGCCCAAGCCTGAACCACAAAGTATGTCCCACACCTGGAGAGCTAATGGTGCATGTATTGCTGGAATGTTGTCTCAATGAAGCTTTCCCGAGCCAGACAACCACTGTATTCACAGAGAAATACTCAGATCTGCAGACTATTACATGGCAATTAGGAGCTCACTACTGTAATGTTGTGATGTTAATCATTGCTGTATCAGATATATATATATATATATATAACTCTCTAAATATTGGATTTTATAGCAAAAAAAAGCCATCTGTAAATAGTATAATAGAGAAACAAACAGGCAGCACTCCGGATAAAATAACTAAGGAATTTATTCCAACATGAGGTGGATCCACATCGCCTTACGCGTTTCGGGAAAGAGTTCCCTTCATCATCATAGGCTATGATTAGGGGCCTATGATTAAGGGAACTCTTTCCCGAAACGCGTAAGGCGATGTGGATTCACCTTATGTTGGAATAAATTCCTTGTTTATTTTATCCGGAGTGCTGCCTGTTTGTTTCTCTATTTTACCAAAGGCACAGCAGAGGCGTTGGTGGCTGAGCACCTGGTTTTGGAGTGGCATCAAGTGGGGGAGGAACACCTGCGAGGGGTGAGTTTAGAGCCGCTCTGTTTTCTCTGATCTGTTTTGACTGTAAATAGTATAGAAGCAAAAAGTAGAGGTTAGTTTAATTATATACAGAAATGGGCTCCTTTATCTGGAAACCCATTATCCATAAAGCTCCGAATTATGGCGTTCTCCCATAGACTCCATTTTCTACAAATAATCCAAATTTTCCTTTTTCTCTCTTATAAAAAAAACAGTACCATGTAATTGATCTAAACTAAGATATAATTAATCCTTATTGGAAGCAAAGCCAGCCTATTGGGTTTATTTAATTACGGAAAGATCCGTTATCAGGAAAACTCCAAGTCCTGAGCATTCTGTAGGACAGGTCCCCTTCCTTGTATAAGGATTTATCTATGTGCTTTTCATGGTAGGGAGCAGAGTCAGACAGCCTCTTGTGCAACTGAAAGCACTATGCCATGTAGCAGACTCAAAACTATTATTAGGTGCCCATTGGGTGCATAAAATAAAATTGTTTATCGAACATAAACTGAAATTCCGTTAATATTGGGGACAAATATATTCTGGCAAATTGATTCCTGCTTTCTTGACACCCTTGGTACTGGAATGACTTTATTGGGCCTCGCTATTACTCATTCTGTTGAGTTCAAGCCTGGTCTCTACACACTAACCTTCATATTACTCCTTGAACAGATAAAGAACTGTATACAATGTGCTCCTATACCCCCTGGTCACCTAATAGATAACGTATGCTCACACACAAACACATTGTTAACGAACAAAGCGAAGGCATGTGTCTGGTTTATTATTTCCTAAAATGTTCAGCTGGTCTCAAGTCATGTCTGATCTGACCATAGTTGCCAGTGTTATTCCACCTTCATCTGAACTTTTATTTTAGCTAACAAGCTTTTTTTTATTAGTTTGACAATAAGAGGTGACAAGGTGATATATGTTGTTATTCAATAACAATGTAATGACAATGCAATAAGGATAATATCACTGCGTAAATGAGCACCAGGTGTCTATCACCAACTCAAGACGAGTTTTATGACTGCATGAGAAATACTTAATCATCTCTATTATTAAGAAGAAAACACACATCATCCTTTTCTTTCATAACACAGGGACATAGTTTTACAAGTATTCATTAAGGAGGGTGACATTTTTTTACAGTATTTCTACTGACTTGATTGGTACTTTTACCTATACAGGTATAGGATCCCTTATCCTGAAACCCGATATCCAGAAAGCTCGGAATTACAGAATGGCTGTCTCCCATAGACTCCATTTTATCCAAATAATCCAAATTTTTAAAAATGATTTCCTTTTTTCTCTGTAATAATAAAACAGCAGCTTGTACTTTATCCCATCTAAGATATAATTAATCCTTATTGGAAGCAAAACCAGCCTATTGGGTTTATTTAATGTTTAAATGAATTTCTAGTAGACTTTAGGCATGAAGACCCAAATTACGGAAAGATCCATTATCCGGAAAACCCCAGGTCCCAAGCATTCTGGATAACAGGTCCCATACCTGTACTGATCAATACTTAGCTGACACACTGCAGATGACTTCCAACAAAATACACTTGTTATATTCTACCCACCATTCATTGGCTGGCCATGACTACGTATGATGTATCTTTGAACATTCCCTTTGTGTTTTTCCTAGTGTTAAATACACACAAAAACAAACTTTGATCCAGCTCTGTAGCCCATAACATCAAGCGGAGCTTTGCAGTCTTTGTTGTGGTCAGTTAGCGAGTGAAAACAAACATCTGATTGGTTGCTGTGGGTTAAAGAACCAGAATAAGCATGGCTTTCATTTGCACATAGCCCTGTCTCTTTCTGAGGTTAAGTTACTCTTTATGCAAGAATAGAGCCAGGGGGAGTTCTAAATATAAGTGACCCACAATAATGGTGAATCTCAAGTGAAAACACTTGGCCTTAGGCAATATCATCTGCATAGTTACCTGCAGCGGGATCTGACAATGCCTAAATGGCCTACATTCTTTTGATTCCATTTACTCTTGTTTTTATTGTAATGGAGAAATTCTTCCTGTTCATAATGTCTGTATTCAGCCTGTAGCAATCCTATTTATTTACGGAACACCTCCCTTGTAATAAAGATACTCATATGTACATGAGTAAGTTTTCAATAAATCTGTAACGACTGCAATTACAATTCCAGGCATACTTATATAGGTCAGTAAAAATGCCTTTGAAATACACCAAATATCACCACCTTAACACTATGCTATGTCCTGCTAATTTAATTATATTTACTATATATATATATATATATATATATATATATATATATATATATATATATATATATATATATATATATATATATATATATATATATATATATATATAAAGCTTTGTAAAAAATATATGGACATTTGTAGGAAAGTGTACATTTCTGGCAGAGTCACAAAAACAAGCCATGTTCATAAAGCGAGTGCCACTACTTTTTACTATACTTTTTACTCCAGATGTTTTTGCAACCTGAAATAAAGGCCAACTGAAAAGTTGCCTTTAACAGAACATTAAAAGTGAACTACCCCTTTAACAAGTGGCTCTGAAATAGGAGTACTCTTGTTTTATCAACAAGCCATACAAAAGACTTGTTTTCTAAACCCCATAACTGAAGTTGCTTTAAGTAATACATCCCAGTTGCCCCTTTTCACTGGTGCGCTTGTGGAGTAATCGGCTCCTACATATCAAATAAAGACACCTAGAACTATGCTGCACTGGCAAATAAGATGACCACTTCACTTTGTAGGCCATCTTTAGTACATGACGTGGGTGAGTTTCCAGTGGCAATTCATTTATTTAGCTGGATCATCCCAGTTGCATAACTCATGCCACCTTGACATTTCTGACTTTGCAGTTTGCAGGGAAACCCTTGCTTATTTGTGCAACATTTATGCGACACTTCCGCACAAATGATTAAAGCAAGGGTTTCCCTGCAAACTAAAGCTTTGTGTGCCGCCGGTATCTTTGTTCTATTGGATAACTAGGAGGTTGCCGAATCTTCCATTACTGAGCACCAGGCTGCAATTCGTAGGGATTGTTGAGGGTGTGCGTCTGCTCTAATTTGTTCCAGTGACCACATTGTCGCTTCCATTATTAATTTATTAATCGGCATCCTGGGGTACTAACGAAAATAATTTGTGTCCCACCTGCAACTACACCTTCTACAGTAGAGACAAGAAGCCAATCTGTGCTTGGCATGTCATATTAAGTCATTGAAGTCATCCATAAGACTGTAGCCTAAGGGCCCATTTAGTCTTTTCAATGGTTTCATTCTGTTATATTAGTAAATGTTGTCTGTGTGTCTGTCACATGCCCTCTCCAAGGGAAAATAGATGCCAGGTAGCATAGATTGATTGTACTGGGCCCTAAACTTTAAAGCTCTTGACAAGTCTTTCCCGCCTCCTAGTTACCATGTAGCATTCCAGAAGCCAATGCAAAAAGCACCGATCAATGAATTTTATAGTGAATAAATACCCCCTATTTTAAAATACAGGTATGGGATCCATTATACAGAAAGCTCTGAATTATGGAAAGGTCATCTCCCATTGACTCCATTCCAATCAAATAATTAACAATTTTAAAACATATTTCTTATACATAGGGGCATATTTATCAAGAGTCGAATTTCAAATTGAAAAACCTTCAAAAAGACCAACCGAAATTAAGTCAAAGTTTTTTTTTGGTGGAATAGGTCAGTTTTCGATCAAATAGATCCATATTCAGCCGAATTTGAATCATACGAATCGAAGGAATATCGCATTCGATTCAAAGTTTTTTCCAAAAAAAACTTCGATTTTTCAGAGTCCACCAATTGACTCCAAATAGGTTCTAGGAGGTCCCCCATAGACTAAAACAGCAATTCTTCAGGTTTTATATGGTGAATGGTCGAAGTCGATTCTTAAAGAGACAGTACATGACGAATTTTCGATTTTTTTTCAAATTTGGACCATTCCCTTGTCGAAGTACACAAAAAATAGCTCGAAATTCAAATTTTTTTCATTCGAAAATTCACCTCGACCTTTGATAAATCTGCCCCATATTGTAATAATAAAACAGTACCTTGTACGTGATTCAAACTAAGATATAATTAATCCTTATTGGAGGCAAAGCAATCCTGTTGGGTTTATTTAGTGTTTAAATAATGTTTTAGCAGACTTAAAATATAGAAATCCAAATTACAGTAGGACCCCCTATCTGGAAAACCCCAAAATCCCGTGCATTCTGCATAATAGGTCCCATACCTGTATAAGGATATTAGAAGTTACAGAGGCATTCCATTAACATAGAAAGACATGAAGCTGCAGGCTGATGACATCCATAAGCACTTATAGTTATAAGGATATATTTTTACAGCATATTAATGGATCTTGTATTATATATAAAATACAAGCAAAGCCCCATTCTGTTTTTTGAATTGGTATAATACTACATCTATATGTTGCATTATATTTTATATTCTACTCAGGCAAGCAAGCAGTTTGTTTGCTGTTAAAAAACTTATGATTCTGCCTTACAATTTCTGCTGGCTGATTAGTATTTAGCACAGGCACAGTGATATTCTAACCAGACTAAAGGAAACCTATGCTTCATTTTACTGATTCATTTATTTTATGCTCCTTTAAAATCCATTCCAATATCACACATAGGGGCAGAATTACTAAAGGCGAATTGTCGCCAGCAACCAATTCGCACACTTCGCACCGCTTCGCCAGGCACAAATTTGTTACCACTTTGCTAATTCTCTAAAATTCGAAGTTGCGTCCTGGTTGCCGAACGCTGGTGACTATTCAGTACCGATACTTCTTCTGTGCGAACATTTCATAGCGAAGATTCGCTAGCGTTCATTTATGCCTAGCGAAAAGTCGCTATTGAGCTTACGCTTAGGTCAATTAGGGTACATTAAAGTTGTATGGACATCTTTATTAGAGATGTTGATGCAAATGCTTGAAGTGGCCACTTTTTTTTTTTTTTTACAAATGTCCAAGGAACCTTGATAAAGACAAAGAAGATCATATAATGCCCTAGACATGAGCCCACTGTAAAATGAATGTTCCATGGCCCTCAAATGTCTGGGGGGAAATGGTAACCCAAAATAGTTTAAGTAAAGACTTTTGCAGGCTTAAAAAAAGGAAAAGTTGCCAGCATTTTTTCAACTTTAAAGGAGAACTAAAGCTTAAGTAAATTAGTGGCTAGAAATGTTGTACATTATGTTTTGGGCTTGTGTACCAGCCACAGGCAACCACAGCCCTTTAGCAGTAAAGATCTGTGTCTCCAAAGATGCCCCAGTAGCTCCCCATCTTCTTTTCTGCTGATTCACTGCACATACTCTGTGCTGCTGTCACTTACTCAGCTTATACAACATACAGTACACATAGTGTAATGTCACAATATAAGGCTGACCTCCTGTGACAGGTTTGAAGTCCTGGATCAATGCTGCTATTGAGATTGTGACATTTTAGGTTGGTGCAATAAGTTCAGTATGTAACATATGGCATTTTTAACCATATTCATTTTTAGGGGTTAGTTCTCCTTTAATGCATTTTCGGCAGACAGGAAATGATGTAAGTGACGTAAGATTAAGGAGGATCTAGATTAATTTTAGCATGGTCTGAGTTGGCGAAGTCAACTCTGGCGAAAGAGGTAACGTTCAGTAAAATCCGCACTTCAGTGAATTTGTGAATCAACAACCATTCGCATGAGCGAAAAGTCGCCTGGCGATAGAGTGCGAACGAACGCTAGCGACGCTCTCTTTCGCTAGCAAAATTGTCATCTGCGCCTGTCAGTGAATCGCCGATGTTCCAGCGGATGTGATTTCTGGTGAAAAGTCGCTAGCTTTAGCCACTTCACCCTTTAGTAAATCTGCTCCATAGTCTGCAGGTAGGATAATAAATGTACCTGGTCTGATCTTCTAGCATTCGAACATTTTGTATAGTTATATTCAGTAACTGAGATCAATGAATCATACATTTCCATTGATTATTATAAGTGCACAGTAACAGGCAAAGCTTTCTGCTGGTTAATATGGGTCACACACCTCTGTTTATGGGAATCCCTGATATTATCAGTGTGGCATAAAATTAATTCATATTTTCAAGATCTCAGAGTCTTTTCGAGCTTTGAAATGAGAGAACCTTGCTCCTTGTAATGTTGACTGGTAAGAGTACCCGCGCAGTAAAAGATTTATCAACCGAGGGGTCTAAAATAGATCAGTTTGACATGAAAATGGTGAAAACCATTGGTGAAGAAAAACCAATGCAGAACAACGAACCTTGTTAAGGTTGGAATGGATGGGAAGGGGATTGTGCTTCTTTGTACAAACAGCAACCAAAGACCGATCTGAATAGCTGAGGATGAATAGAAACAGCTCCGCAGCGGAGACTCTTTTGTACTTGAGTGAAGACTTGGCAAGCCTTTGAGTGCCACAGAAACTGTAAAAGATGAATTCTCCCTCAGTTCTGGGTCACCGGTCAGTCAGCAGGTTCCTCACATTAGCTGCACAGGCTGTTAGAGAAGGTTTTGAAAACTACTGCTATTATCCTACAAAATAGATCTTGCCTTATAAAGCATTAGAAAATAGATTGTTTTCCTTGAAAAGAAAGCTTACACTGCTCAACAAAACTTTTTCAGATTTACACAGGAAATTTACAAATTGAATTTATAGATATTTTTTTTTTTTTACGTCATTGCTCAGTTGCAAGTTGTGTTTCCATAAAACAGTTCTAACAAAACAAAGCCTATATCAGGGTTGCCAAAACATCACAAAGAATTTTACACTGAATGATTAATATATAAATGTGTGTGACCTTTTTCTCATGCTATCAATACGCACAGGCTGATAGGCTGAGCTGGTAGCCAATGTCTGCTTGTATATAGGAACTTTTAATATTTCCTATAATGCCATTATCTCAGGCTGACTGACTTCAACCTTCTTTATCAACTTCCTTTGTACACCTATTGTGTTATAAGCCCTTTGCAAAAAAGATAAAACCTAGCATTTGGGTGCACAACTAGATCAAATTGGCTTTATAGTATGGGTACCATATGGGTCATTTATGTTTCACCGGGGTGCATGCCCCTTAGTGCTCGTCTAACACTTTCACCCAAGTTGCACTCTGTTCTTAGCACCAAGCACATCATTAGGAGGAGCAGAAGTTAAGAACGGGGCCCTGCGTCAGCCTGTGCCTCCTGCTGCTCCCAACTTACACCTATGAATGATGCCTACATGCCTCCTCCACTTGCCACTCTTAAGGGGCTAGCCTAAGGTTTCTCTGTTCTACAATAGAGCTCAGAACACTACAGGCATTCTGCAAGTGCAGACATGGCGTGCAAAGAGTAAAGAATTGCAGATTGCGGCCTTTTTGGACTTTGCACAAAGCGTTCTGCAACATAAATGACCCCTTGTATCTTTTCAGATAAATATCATAAAGACCAGTATTAAGCTCAATTCAGCAGTGTGAATTTCAAGATGGGAAACAGCATCCTGTTCTTGAATTTCACTTTCTTCCTGTCATGTCCTTTGCTATAGAAAACTATTCAGCTGTGGTTACAATAGTGCTATTAATTACCTGAGACTTCTTTCAGCCAATAAAGTTGCACATGCTAAGCCACCCATAAAGTCAAGGCTATTACTCGGTGGAAAGCTGAGCCTGAAAGTAATTTATTGCAATAAATTAGTAGATAAGGATCTAACGGTTCTAAAAATACCCTGTTTGAATTGGTATAAGAACTAAATTCTCATTCTATTTATTTTTACAAATCAGCATTGTCTGATTATATGATGGGATAGATAATACTGGCATAGCCATTTTCATCCACCTCAGTGTCAAGCGGGGGGGGGGGAGGAAAAGGAGATAAATGGTCTTTAACAGCAGTCTGGTGGAAGATCGGTAGCACCATTTGGATAAGTTTGACTCCTATGGGGCAAAGGAATTCATAGAAGTTATTTTAGAAAGATAATATTCTCATTAAAAGTCTTCTATTTGTAACCATTACTTTGTGACTGGGTTGAGGGCCCACACTTTGAAAAAGACCCATGTATTAAGTGCAACTGTAGTTGTTATTCGCTAATTAAAGGTACTTACATCCAAAATACTTGCACTTTTAAATAAAGCACCAATGTGCCCCCACTACTCTGTCTGAATGAATCTCATGCAGTGCATCTATTGAGGCACAAAAACCTTGTAGCTATCACCACCTTGAAGTAGATGGTAGCTCCAGGGTTCCCACAGTGGCCTGCATCTATTGACAAAGCATGATTGTGCCTAAAGAACCAGGCACATATGGTGGTGACTGTCTGAAATTATGCCATCTCGACACCGAAGTGTGTCCAATGGATGACAAATGTCTGGCAATTTATGTCCTCGCGACTGCAATTAACCTGGAATAGAGGAGAAAAGCATTTTGGACAGAACCTTAGGAAGCTTTTTCAATTAATAACCTCAAATTGGAGGGTTTGGGTTGAAATTTGGCAAACCGTTGTGGGTTAGGGTTGGGTACATTTCAGACCAGAGAAGTACACTCCTACTCTGCTCCCAAAGATTCCTTGTCTTGGAACCCAAGGTGCACATACCAGTTATATACAGAGTGAGAAGACACAGGTATGGGTCAGGTAGGTTTCCTACAATGGCAACATTTTGTTGGGAGGGTCGACAGGGCCAGCAGAACACTGGGTAAAAACCCAGTGGCCAACCCAGACCTGCACCCGTCTGCTGCCTGCACTGCCCCCTGGAGGGGGGTTGCGGCTAGGGCAGGGGTCTCTGTGTCGGAAGCCCCAGTTGGTCTTAGACCCTCCTGTCCAACACGTTGCGGGTTAGGATCAGGTGTGGGTTAAGGTTTTGCAGGTTGAGTTTTTCCTGACCCACACATCACTATTTATTAGTGTATTCATCCAGGTCCTACACCATACCCCCAGATATACTCGAATCAAAATTGTTGTAGTACTTGAACAGGGTAATGAACCATATAAATGCAAAGGTTATAGGCCCAGACTGGAAGATCTTCTTAGAAATGAATTACTCCCACTTGTATTACCATATAATTATATTTGTATGCTAAGATCAACTGCAGTTCATAGAACAGATAGATATGTTTGTGAGCAAATCACCCGATTGAAAGAGACTTACTATCAATTTAATGGAAAAATACACAAGCCAATATGATGATGGGATCACTCTGGATCTGCTTGACTTCAGCCTGTTGTGACACATGAGCAGATGTTAAGCCAGTTTGGTCAATATGATCTGCTTACTTAGATTCGATTCATCAAAACTAATTGCTGATTGATTGCACTGGTACAAAGCATAGCTCTTTAATTCTGGGAGCCCTAGTATCTGTTTTTGTGAGATTTGGTTCATGGTTTCATCCGAGTGCTTTTTGTTTCTGAATGATGACATTTGTGTGTTAGAATTTCTTTGTTTTAAATAAACTCTTTCTGTTTCCCTTCTATAAACTGTGTTGACTTCAAAGATATTCTTCAATGTAGTAATATGCCAAAGAATAAATAAAGAGGGAATCTGGATTGTGGTTCTGAGAAAATGTGGCATTTTCTCATTGTATTCTTCCAGAGACACATGCATTCCATTCAGGGCATGTTCTGACAATCACAGCACGGAACACAGAAGAACGCTTAAGTGCCAAGAGTCACTGTGTCTGCAATATACTCCTACAAGGGAACATGCTATCAGATTTCCTATAGTTATTCTTAAGGCAATGGTAGCATATCCTACATGTGATTCTAGTCAGAAACATACCTTCTTCTGATTTAGGCTGTGTATTATGTATGGAATCCATTATCCAGAAACCAGTTATCCAGAAACGTCTAGCATTACAGGAAGGACATCTTCCATAGACTTTATATTAAGCAAATAATTCACATTTTTAAAAGAATATCCTTTATCCCTATAGGGCAGAGACACATGTTCAGATTCAGGGAAATTAGTCGGCCCGGAGACAAATCTCCTCTTCTTTGGGGCGACTAATCTCCCCGAACTGCCTCCCCCCCCGGCTAGAATGTAAATCGCCAGTGGATGGCACTCGGATCGATTCATTTTCCGAAGATGCAGAAACTTTGGGCGACTTCGGATAACCAATCGCTCCGAGTGGCATTTAGAATATACCTGAGTGTGCTAAAATGTTTTTCATCTCTATGTATTTTGACAAAGCCACCAAGACACTGTGTGTGTCTTCATAAATGTTCCCTATTCAGATTGCAGCAGTTGTTGCTTTTACTTTGTGTTTGGTGCTTTGTAAAACTTCAGAAAGAGTACAAGATCCTATATAACAGCAGGCTGGGTATAAAAGACTTTTCAGTCTGAGATGTAATAAGTACCTTTTATCAAGAGAACTTCAACTTCTCTCTCTTCCTGATTTGCATCAAGCTTTGCCATGTTTCTTACTTGTAGCGTAGCTAACACAATGATGTTTTAGTCTATATGTTAATAATGTAACATAATATAGATGTGTCTGCACACAGAATAGGCAGCAGAGAATTAACTGCCTCGTTCTTATTATCTCTCCGCCATATTCCCATGTCCTGAAACAGCTGCTACCCGCCCCATTCTGGATCATGTTGCTAAGGAACACCTACTTTGGCACACATTTCATGGCATTACCAAAAAAGGAACATTTTCTTTTATGTGAATGAAAACCAAGGCAATGTTCTTCATATAAAAAAATTGTGAGCAGCTTAAATTACAGAGTAAAGATCAGCCTAAAGTGAAAGTACCATCCTTATGTAGAAAGGTCCATCTTTATGTAGTTTAAAAACTAAAGCATTGCATGTGTATAGCAAGCCAAAGCCCCTGAGAGATAATAACAAACAGCGTACACCACATAAGTTGTGCTGCCAACACAGTACATGTACAGTCAAACCCCTGATTTTATGGAACCTAAAATAGGGTTATTTTCTGTAAAACAATAAATGCGGGAAAAATCACATTCACAGGGGAAAACAGGGGCTGTTCACCTTCCAAACATTTCTTTTCAGTTCAGTTGTTTCCAGATTGTTCACCAGAAATAAAGACTTTTTCCAGTTGCTCTCCGTGGTTTATGTTGAACCATTTTTCAAAATTGAAGTTAAAAATGTTCCTGTCTCTGGTGTTCCAATCTGGCAGCTCAATGATTCAGGTGCAGATTCTAAATTGTTACAATTTGCTACATTAGTTGATACATTTCTCAGCAGCATCTGTGGAGTATTAGCAACTATTGTATCAATTCTAACAGCTGCCTGTAATGAAACTCAAGGATTCTGCTCAGCAGGCCCAAATATAAGAAATGT